>NC_052516.1:7994149-8034149 GCF_014356525.2 Nilaparvata lugens | reverse complement strand
TAACCATTTTCTGTACAACCATTCCTCCCTATTCGACTCTAAAAGAATTCGGATCCGAGTATAGACATGTTCTAGACATCTTCATTGTTTAGGGGGTCATTATTACAATGAATAATCAAATAATTCATAATCATTATTTATGATTTATTAATGACAATTTTCTTTTTGGTTCTAGTCCAATCTTTTAATATCAATTAGAATGGAATTATAAGATAGAAATCTGCATCTCATTAACTAGGCTAATATGTTGTCTACAGTAGTGTTTTGCTTGAAGCTACCTTGGGATACTGGAGTGAGATCTAAAGATCTAGAGATCTTCATTGTTTAGAGGGTCATTATCACAATAAATAATCAAATAATTCATAATCATTTATGATTTAATAATGACAATATTCTTCTTGGTTCTAGCCCAATCTATTAGGGCCGGTTTCCGAGCTCGGGATTTAGCCAAGTCCTAGACTTTAAACAGCTGGAGTCAGAAATTTGGCTTTCCGAAACGGGGCGTAGTCGCAGCTTTTACAACAGTAGTTGTATTTTTTATTTTCTCATTTCTATAATTGGAAACGTCTTCCCTTGACGAAATTAGACATTCCTAAATAATTGAATTGAATTGAATTGAATTTATTGCCAAAATTACAAATACATATTTGTACAATATTAATTACAAGAGTATACGATACAAATAGATATTGATTTTAACTTGAGTACAACAATTCTTCATACAACTTCATACAACTATTTTGAAGAATATATTCTGCTCAATCCAATATTCTATACTTTTAAGTAAATTACGTGAGATTTTTTTATCTATAAAATCGTTTGGAATCTTATTTATATAGAATAAATAAAAATAAATAAATTCAAAATAGCTGAAACTTTACACTATTTTCTCTTTATTTCATTTTGTGTTCAATTTTCTAGTTTTTCGAAATTTAATTCAAACGTGACTATGACAATGACTGCGACTACGCCCCGTTTTGGTAAACCAATTTTCTGACTCCAGCTGTTTAAAGTCAAGGACTTGGCTAAATCCCGAGCTCGGAATCCGGTCCTTAATATCAATTAGAATGGAATTATAAGATATAAATCTGCATCTCATTAACTAGGCTAATATGTTGTCATAAAAGAGTGGTGTTTTGCTTGAAGCTTCCTTAAGATACTGGAGTGACAATTCCGCTCTTTTAGGGAACGTAATGTCGGCTGCTATAGTGAGGTCCACTTTATAATGGCAGTGGATAAAGATAGGAGAATAGCGATGCCGATTCTCTGCATCAATTAATTATATTTCTACACTGTCAAAAACATAATTGACATCGTTGTGAACCTAGAAAAGGATAGTCCCACCGGCTTTGTCGAATGATAGACAAGTATAGCAATACCAAAGTTGATCAAATACTGTCATTATAACGTGGACCTCACTATAGTGAGAGCAAAATGACGTCATTCGTGATGACATCACGGACGTTCACTTTGTTACGTTCAATATGTGAGTGGCCAAACATATTCTGACCGCTGGGTCCAATCGGCAGATTACCGTTGTGGAACGGAGGTTGAGAGAAAGGTTTTGAATGCAATGTAGCGAAACGGGGTTTGAGAACGGTTTAGGTGACATGTTTAAACGGGGTTTGGGTTGGGAACAGTTTGATATGACTTGTGGTGAAATGGGGTTTGACAACGGATTAGAATGACAATGTGAAACTGAGCTTGAGGCCGGATTAGATTGGCCACAAATATCGTGGCAGTGGTGAACGCACAAACATCGGTTTGATTTTTCATGCGAGGGTTGGCAACACTGGATCTGTTTCCAATTTAGCATGACAACAGCTTCCCGCCAGAAACGTGTGTGGTGGCAAGCCTGCATGAGTGGATGACATGTTCAACAAGCTGGTCATAAATCATATGAACGGAGTTTAGGGGGGTTGGAAGGGGGTTTTGGAAAAGGGCGGGAGAGCTGGTGTAGCGGGTTTTGAAAAACGGCAGGTTTGGTGAGGGGGTTCATGAGTGGTGTAAAACGGTGATGAGGGGATTAGAAGGGGAGTTTTGAAACTGAGATTTCAAGAGACTTGAATCTTTTTTGGGGGATTTTGAATGGAGGAGAGATGATACTCGAAAATTCAGTTTTGAGCTAGAGAGAACAGAACAGAATGGAGGTAGAACAGATCAATATCAATCAATCGATCAATTCAAATATTTCACAAACACATAATACAAAATAAAAAATCTGGTGTGGTACACTCACACAACTTTCCTTGCTCATTGATCATCTATAAGCCTCATTAACGAGGATAATTTAGCGGGATAACATTGTGCCGATTGGCGGCTAAATAATTAAAACTATGATTATACTATTGTTATTGTTTTGAGAGTACATTTTCCTTTGTTTAAATTATGAAATTTGAGGATTTTTTGAAAGTTGTCAAAACGGCTGTACTACAAATAAAATATCGACATGTGTTCTTTTGAATAAACTGCTCTACCTACCTACCTCACGCACGAGAAGGAGGTTACTAAGTCCATTTCTCAGGGATGGGGTGGACCCCCTGTTTGTTTCCCAGGGAGGAGACTCATGCCAGTTAATAGAGCTGATAAATAACTATACAGAGTATGAATTTGAAAAAAATCGGTCGAGTAATTTTTGAGAAAATCGTGATAGAAATTTAACAAAATTCATTCTTATCAGGAATATTACGGAGCTCCTGCAATTTTCCCAGAAATGAGACTCATGTCAGTTGATAGGGCTTATAAATTAGCTATCTAGGGTATAAATTCGTTGAAAATCGTTGGAGCTGTTTTCGAGAAAACTGTGAAAAATATGGTTTTTCAGCCATTATCCGCCATTTTGAATTGAATTTTATTTAATTTCTTATTGTCGGATCCTCATGGTATAAGGACCTTAAGTTTGAAATTTCAAGTCAATAGGTTAATTAGGAATGGAGTTATCGTGTTCACAGACAGACACACACACACACACACACACACACACACACACACACACACACACACACACACACACACACACACACACACACACACACACACACACAAACACAGACCAACACCCAAAAATCATGTTTTTGGACTCATGGGACCTTGAAACGTATAGGAAACATGAAATTAGGGTACCTTAAATTTTTTTGGAAAGCAATACTTTCCTTACCTATGGTAATAGGGCAAGGAAAGTAAAAAGAGAGATATAAAAATGTGAAATTGAAGTTGACAACCCTTGGCATAAGCCCGATTGGGGTGTACTACTCCTAATAAAATACCTAAAATACTCAGAGGAGTAAGGCTGTACCGCTCAGAAATAAACTTAGCATACTAATTAATTATAACATAAAAGAAAATATTTTTCTTCTCATATGAAATAGAACTGTATCAGAATCAGTGAATCAGAAGATAACACAATGGAAGGATAGAAAAGGAAGTAATTATTGGTGTTTAAAGAATGGAGAAGAACGAAGATACACCGGAAAAATCTATATCAGAGATTAGAAAGGTGGAGAAGAGAGAGAAAAAAGTTTGAAATTGGTCTACAAAGGAACTGAGAAGTCGAACAATGATATAGTGAGGTCCACGTTATAATGGCAGTGGAGAAAGATAGCAGAACAACGTTGCCGAACCTCTATCTTGTCAATGCACTCTATAGATGGTACTCGATGATGGTTTATTGATGTAATATCAACGGTTCATTCTCGTTTAAAATAATCAATTATATTTTATTAAGAAAAAAATTATATTTTCAAATAATATCGTAATGACTTCTCATGATTAACATGGAATATTTTGTTAAATAATTAATAATTCTACATTGTTTAAAGACGACTGAGCAAAGCGAGAAAGAGATAGCGCTATCCGCTTTGTTGAATGATAGACAAGGATAGCAATAATATTGCTGATCAAACACTTCCATTAGCGTGGACCTCACAGGAAATGTAAAGTAAAGATGTTCAACCTAGATTATTTGGTATCAGTTCAAGAAGTCAACACAATACTTGGGAAGCGAGAGAGTAATATAATATGGAATGACTAAGAGAGGAAACTAGGAATTTCAGTGATGAGGTAGATAGAACGAAACAGAGGCAAAACAGAAAAAAGCAGGTTGAAAGATGAGACTGCACGGATCGGAGGGTGACACAAAGCTTTATTAATTCATTTATACATTATCGGAATGATAAGGGAGAGGAAAAATAAGGTAACCTTGTGCTATTCCTCTCTCAAATTTAGATAGCGTAACACATAGGTTAAGTCTTGTAGTTCTTCAATTCACAAAATTTTCAGTCCTCAAGTATTTTCACAGAGTAGGGCCCAGTTGCACAACAGCCGGTTAAATTTTAACCGTGATTAATTCCACTAGAACCAATCAGATAAGGCGGGTTTTGAAAAGAAGATTCCTCTGATTGGTTCTCGTGGAATTAATCACGGTTAAAATTTAACCGGCTGTTGTGCAACCGGCACTCAGTTTTCGAATTTAGATGCTTCAAAACTAAACATAGAAGAAATATCTCACATTATTGTAACTAGAATAGGAAAAATTCACATAGCTTAGAAAAAAGAAAGTAATTGTTGAGTTTGAAGAATAGTGGACAAGAATGCACCGGAAAAATTGGTGTTACAAGCTGGAGGAGAAGAAAAAAAAGTTAGAAATTGGTCTAGAAAGGAAATGAGAAGTCGAACAAAGATTGGAAATAGGAGAAAAACTGGGAGAGGATTATAGTGGCATAGAAAAGAGAGGGACAGAAACACGTCTGTGTGATAGTTAGTAATAAAAGACAGAAAATGGCTGGAATAAAACACAGAGAGATGAGTACGTAGTTGAAATAAAATGTTGAAAAAAACGAGCAGCTGGGATACAAACTACGGAAAACAGGGAGACTTGTAATAAAATGGGAATGAAATTGGTGGAAGGCGAATGATAAGGGTTGGAAGGAGGGATGAAACAGAAGAGGAGGATGAAGAGTGAGGAGTGGAGGGGTTGGAGGAGGAGGAGGTGATGGTGGCGGTGGAGGTGACTGAGGAAGGGGTGGTTGTAGAGGAGGAGAACAAGGAGGAAGAGGAGGAATAGGAGGAATAGGAGGAAGAGGAGGAAGAGGAGGAAAAGAGGAGGAAGAGAAGGATGAGGAGGAGGCGGTGGAGGAGGAGGTAGTGGAAGGAGGAAGAGGAGGAGTACAACGTGACACAGTTTCATTTTGTTTCGTTTGTACCCAGAAGTTATTGGCAGAGTGATCGAATACAGCTTTATATGTAACATTTTACATCAGCTACATTTTCTGAAATGGTTCTACCTTACTTACTTTCCAATTCAGATGTGATATTGAGGAAACACAAAGTAGTGCAGTCAATATTTTTCTGTAGCGATAAATTTGGATTGGCAATATGATCAATAATATTTACAGATGGAAATTCATAGATATTGATATTAATTATTATTGGATATTGCCATAGCCACCTCTAATACAAGGCCCCGGCCCACGATATTGCAACGTCGCAGTGTTGTAGGCCTAGAATCTAATACACGATTGGTGAAAAAGATCAGCTGGTATTTTTTAAAATCTTTTTCACCAATCATGTATTAGATTCTAGGCCTACACTGCGACGTTGCAATATCGTATGCCGGGGCCTTGCATTAGAGGTGGCTATGATATTGCTCATCGAATTTACATCCAGCTGTTTACCCTGTTGTCAATATTTGCAGTAGCAGAAGTCTTCAGGGTGAATTACAGCATCTAATTTCGATTTTCGTTTGATAATAATAATAATAATGATCAATAATTTATTTCAATTTGAACAATAAATTATTTGTATTTCATTTATAATAAATAATACTGAGGGTGATGCCTACATAATCTCTTAGGCTTGTGCGTGGGTGATGAGTGAGAGGGATGATGATGAGAGATGACGACTACTATGTAGGTAGACGGGACCGACGGTTTATCGTCTCCTCCAAAGGACTTGAACTGAAGGTGATCCTTATAATGTTTGATAGAACACTCCCAAGCCAGTTACACACTCATCAATTTTTGGACGTTCGATTTTTTGCCGTTCTTATGAAATCCATTAGATTGAACGGAACTTGAGAAACACATGAACACATCATCTGTTTGGCAAGTAAAGTTCAATCTAATAGAATTTATAAGGAAGGTAAAACATCGATGTGTGTGGAACTGGACTAATTGAGAAGATCAAATATTTCTTGTAGACTTATCTCTAGACTATCTCTAGTCTGTAGCTCTAGACTAGACTGATTACTGAGGATGAGACTCACACTCTACCATAGTGGGGTCCACGTTATAATGGCAGTGTTTGATCAGCAATGGTATTGCTATCCTTGTTTATCATTCAACAAAGCGTATAGCGCTATCTCTTTCTCGCTTTGCTCTGTTGCCAGATTGTCTTATAACAATGTAGAATTAATAATTAATTAACAAAATATCTCATCTTAATTATGGAAATTCATTATGAAATAATTGAAAAATATATTTTGTTGCTTAATTAAATATGATTGGTTATTTTAAACGAGAATGAACCGTTAATATTACATCAATGAACCTGTATCAGCTACCGTCTATAGGAGGCATTGACAGGACAAAGGATCGGCAACTTTTTTCTCCTATCTTTCTCCGCTGCCATTATAACGTGGACCTTACTATAGAAGTGCTTGAATGGTGAATTGAGAAAGTAATTGTGGTCAGTATAAAAATAAGGAACGGAAAACCTTTCTTCTACATGAAGAAATTCAACGGTTACATAAATTTCAAACTAAATTCCAATCTCTAATCAATTTAATATTTGTAGTCTTGAGAAACTTAAGTGTTTCAATCAATAAACATTCAGAATTTACGTTCATCATATTTTTGAACTAAAAATTGGTCTCGAGATGATTTAGTGATGAACATAACCCAAGTTAAGACTTTTCAATCTGAACTAAAGTATGGGAGAGAAATATCACAAGTTATAGTATATTTCGCACCTAGAGCAGAAAATTAGATTTTTCCGGCTCGAAATCGGTTTTCAAGTCCGAGGCCGTAGGCCTCGGACTAGAAAAGATTGAGAGCCGGAAAAACATTTTTGCCCGTGGTGCGAACACTATTTTTCGCTACACACAAAAATAAACAATATATATATGAGAATAGTTGTTTACTAAGCACTTTCGAAAGCAGAAGTGGAAGGTGATAGCTCTAGCAAATCTGAAGGAAATCTCAATATCAGGAAATTGTCCAAGTATTTTTATTTTTTATTCTGATTTGTCTAAATAACCTAAAAGATGATGTTCAATTATTATGTGGAAGGTTGAGTTTATACTTTTTTATTTTTTCAAATGACAATAAGATGATATTATTATGTTTCAATTATTGAATAATGAACACAAATAATGAAAAGTTTTTGATCAGCTGTTTTTAATCACCTTTCTTAGTTCCATGTTAGCGGCTGGAAAGGGTACTCTTTCCAAACCTGTTCTGACGTCAGACAAGAGTCGTCTGCAAACAATGTCTTTCAGATCTACGTAGGGACTGGAAAACAGCTGCTTTCTGTGCAGTGTGGCGAAAAATAGTATTTCTACCCTCACAATCATATTGATTCTTTATTGATTCATACAAACCTTAAATACATCATCAAAATGAAAGGGAGAGAGAAAATAAGGTAACCTTGTGCTATTAATCTCTCAAATTTATGTAAGGTTACACATAGTCCAAAATAGAATAAGTCTTGTAGTTGTTCACTTCACAAAATTTTCAATCCTCAATTATTTTCACGATGTTGATTTTCAAATTTAGATGTTTCAAAACCAAACTTAGAAACTTAGGAACATTTTAGACCACACAGATAAGTTTTAGATCGTAACAGCTTTCAAAACAGAGTTACAAAACCACTAAAAAGATATTATAAGTGATTTTAATCTACTCCGAACCATACTAAACCTATTTGACTTGATACACGAACAAATAAATATTCTAGACTATTCAAATACTGTAGCTACTGAGTTTTAGATCAGAAGAGCTTTCAAAACAGAGCTATAAAACTAATAAACAAATATTATGGATTTACTTTTATCTAATCCAACCCGTACTAAACCTATGCAAGATTATAGGAACATAGCTACAAAACCACTGAACAAATCTAATAAAGTGACTATTATCTACTCCAACCCGTACTAAACTTATGCAAGATCACAATAACTCTCAAAATATAGAGCTTCAGAACCAATAAACAAATCTTATGAATTGACTTTTATCTACTCCAACCCGTACTAAACCTATGCAAGATCATAAGAACAGAGCAACAAAACCACTGAACAAATCTTATAAAGTGACTTTTATCTACTCAAACCCTTACTAAACCTATGCAAGATCATAGTAACAGAGCAACAGACCTACAAAACCACTGGACAAATAATGTAATAGAGTGACTTTTATCTATTGCAATCCATACTAAACCCATGCTAGTATTTCCAAAGCAAATTTGGAATTTCAAAAATCAAAATACAAACATATATTCTTTAAAAATAGCATAGAGGGCGATACAGTAAATGCTTTCATCAAAAACCTCTTATTAGCAAAGTGGAGTTTCAAGTATACTCAAAAAATACAGACCAGAGAGAGGATGAGCCAATGATAATAAAGTTTGAGAGAAGTTGCTGCTTGCTTGGAGAGACGTGTGATAAGTTTTTGTTGTGAAATAGTGGAAAAAAGTGAGAGGCATCCGTACAACAAGCACAATCACATGGCAGAGACAAATGACCATTCTTGTTCTAGAAATGTCCCCTGTTTTTTCAAACAACTTCCCACATATTTTCGAATATTTCTCGGGTATTCTCAGGAGAGACCGGAGAGAGAGAGAGAAAAGAGAGAGAGAGAGAGAGAATAGAATAGAATAGCTGCCTTTATTTTTACCTAGGTGGGCGGAGTTAGGCGCAGCCGGCCCTCTCTTACACTCAACCCACATATTTTCAAATAATTCCCGGGTATTCTCAGGAGAGACCAGAGAGAGAGAGTGAGAGTGAGAGAGAGAGAGAGAGATAGAGTTAGTGAAAGGGGTCTGAGAGTGATGAGATGTGAGAGTGGTTGATTGATTACTTTATTTATGTAGTTTACAATATATAATGGCTTATACACTCATACAATAGCTTACAATACAGCAAAGTTTTAGATGAATTTACATAGCATAAACTAAGAAATTAATTATTGAACTGTACAATGATATAAAAAAATCAATTTGGAATAACTATACAAGATAATATAGTAATGCATCAACATAAATTGGCGGAGCTTTGGTCATATCAATGTCCATTCTTTTGAAGAATATTAAATATATCCTTTTCCCAGTAACTCTCTACCAAGTGAGAGATAGTGAGAGAGACTGAGAGTGAGTGGGAGAGAGAGTGAGAGACAGAGGGTGAGAGAGTGTGAGACAGAGGGTGAGAGAGAGATTGATTGATTGCCTTTATTAAGGGCGGAGTTAGGACTCCAGGTCGCAGGTCCTCTCTGCCACACAACCCTAAAAAGAGATTAGATTAGATTTCTTTATTTATGTATGTTACAATAATTACTGGCTTATACACGAATTTACATTAAATGACGATAATGCTAGTTATTCAACGAATTCTACAAAGTATAAATAATTAATCAATGAGAATAAAGATTGAATGCAATTAAAATTACGATAATATAAATAATGTGATGTAACTTCATAAAATCGGCGGTGTTTCAACAAATAATTGTCGATTCCCTAAGAAGGATATAAAATATCCTTCTCATTAACACACGACCGGGTTGTGATGAATTAGAGCTGTTGGGAATTATAACTCGAAGTAATATTCAAATAAGAAACTTTACTTAATAAGTTTAAAACTATAGTGAGGTCCACGTTATAATGACAGTATTTAATCAAATTTGGTTTTGATATCCTTGTCTATCATTCGACAAAGCCGGTGATACTATCCTTTTCTAGGTACACAACAATTACAATTATGTTCTTGACAGTGTAGAAGTATAATTAATTAATGCAGAGAATCGGCATCGCTATTCTTCTATCTTTAATCACTGCCATTATAACGTGGACCACACTATAGTTGATTTGAATCTTAGAATTATGGGATAAATGAATGAATGAAATATAGAATGATAGTGAATACAATATTGCATAAATAATTAAAATTAACAAATGAAACAAATATTACAGGGTGGGATTTAATTAAAATTTCAGAAATTGATTGGGTAATATTAACAATATACAATACTATACTCTCTTCTCAGAGAGAGAGAGTGAGATAGAGTGAGATAGAGAGAGAAAGAATGAAAGAAAGAAAAAGAGAGAAAGAGAGTGAAAGGGGTCTGAGAGTGATGGGATGTGAGAGTGAGAGACTGAGAGAGAGTGGGAGAGAGAGGAGAGAGAGAGTGAGACAGAGAATAAGAGAGGAATTGATTGATTGTCTTTATTAAGGGCGGAGCTAGGACTCCAGGTTCCCACTGCCACACAACCCTAAAGAGAGAGAGAGAGAGTGAGAGAGAGAGTGAGAGTGAGTGTGAGAGAGAGAGAGAGAAGAGAGAGAAAGAAGAAAGAAAGAGCGAGAGTAGAATGAGAGATAAAGTAAAAGAGAGAGAGAGAAACTGAGAGCGTTGGGGCAAGAGAAGAGACAAAAGACAACACCAATCATTTATCAACATCAAACCAGTATCAAATATTTATTACATACTCGGATACATACCGTGGAGTAAATAGATGTAGGCTAGTATATTATTCTGGGGAACAAGTTGGACTTTGACAAAAATTGAAATTATTATTTCCTGTCTGTTCCAATTTTCTCTGGAGACAAAAGAGAGGACTGATCATTTTTCAACATCAAAAACTTTATCAAATATTCATTCATACCCGGAAACATGAAGTAGGAAAAATGGTGTCTATTTTTGGGAAGCGGGTCCCAACTTTGATAGGACTTAGTTCAACATTGTTCAAACTTTGAAGTAGGTTTGTGTATTTCTGTGACAATTTCGACTTTATATTATATATCAATACATTCATTCTCTGGCCATCTCCTTTTTCGACCACATCACTTCTGTAAAGGGTAAATAAAAGGTATTTTTATCTATCTATCTATTCATTGAGGTGCTTCAAAAATGTGCATTCTGCTTCTCAGCTGATGCAATGCTCATCATATCCTTATAATATACTAGCACGTAACTCATGCTCCGCAAGACTCTAAATAAAAAATACAGCTCAGTCTCCATTGGTCAACAGCTAATAGCCAATCACCAGGCTAAGGGCTTCTTACAATCTCTAGAGCTTTCAGTTTACTAGATATTGCTAATGATTTAACAACCGAAACAAGTAACTCAAACATTTTTAAATGAATTAGTGGTTTTGACAATATCAGGTCGTTCTTATTTAATACTAGCAGGTAACCCGTGCTCCGCAGGGGTCTAATTAAATACTTGACAAACTAAAAACATGACCCACTGAAATCTTGAAGAATTTGAAATGGGCCAATAACCATCCTCGGTAAATTAAGTTTCTAAATGCATAATTTTAAGTTAA
Organism: Nilaparvata lugens; assembly: GCF_014356525.2. NCBI lineage: Eukaryota > Metazoa > Arthropoda > Insecta > Hemiptera > Delphacidae > Nilaparvata > Nilaparvata lugens. Next base: position 8,022,620 of record NC_052516.1, on the reverse strand, counting down.
CCAGTGCAGTAGTTCAGACGTGATGATGCGTCATTCGTAAGTTTCCGGACCTGTTCGTGTATAAGATGATTCTTTCTTTTATTATATTTTAGACGACTTGATAATGTCATAACCACTGGTTTATTAAAAGAGTTTCAATTCAATTAAATTCAAATTTATTCTCTTAAATTTCAACAGTTAGCTACAGTATGTACCAACATAACCTAGTATAAATAACATCTATTAATAAAATAGAATTATAGTACCCTTTTAGAATTAATAAAATATTAAAAAACAATAATACAAATTGTATACAAGAATTGAAATACAAAGTTTCAAGTCAATTAGATTCAAATTTATTCTCTTCAAAATTCAACAGTTAGCTACAGTATGTACCACCAGAACCTAGTATAAATAACTTCTATTAATAAAATAGAATTATAGTACCCTTTTAGAATTAATAAAATATTAAAAAACAAGAATACAAATTGTATACAAAAATTTAAATACAAATTGTATACAAATTGAATACAATTATATACAAATTGAATACAATTTGTATTCTTGTTTTTTAATATTTTATTGATTTTAAAAGGGTACTATAATTCTATTTTATAAATACAAGAAAGTAGCCCCGAATTCATACATTTAAAACTTCTATCAACACTAACAAAAAAAACTGAGACATAAGTGGAGATACTAAAAAAAGTTTCTGTTTTTTCAGTTTCTGTTGCCGATTGTATAAGCCAATTCTTTCCTTTATCATATTACAGATTAACTTCTATTGCATTTTAATATTCAACATACCCTACTTGTCCATGACCTTGCCTGTTAGTCCTTTTAAATTCATTCATGACACAATGCAAACATTCTGATAGTAATTTTTAATATTAATTGTGTAACCTTATCTAAAATTTGAGAGAGGAATAGCACAAGGTTACCTTATTTTTTTCTCTCCTTATCTGTCATTTTGAGGATGTACTTTATTATTTATTTATTAGGTCAGCACTAACAATACAATGATCGGAAATAGTTATTTGTGCAACTAGTGCGCAAAGTGACAGTTTGCTGCACCGAAAGAAACGTTTACGCCCGAGCCGTAGGCGAGGGCGGAATGGTTTCTTGAGTGCAGCAGAGGAACTTTGCGCACGTATTTCACATTAAGTTTTTCCTACAGTTACCATTGAATATGAAAAGTGGGTAATTTCGGGTAAAATTGCCTGAAATGCATCAAATGTTTTTCTGTGTAATTTTATTGTTCATAAAAACCTTAATCCTAAAATCCTAAAGTCCTCGTTGTCCTCCATTATAATATATAATGAATAATAATTAGCGCGTTGTGCTTGGTTGCACCTCTGCTCACTATAGCAGCCACAGCAGTCACTGTTACCAACTTCATTTTGATTTTGCTGCACTGTTGCTCCATATAACCTACTAAGTATTTTGCGTTGCCATGTTGCAAATCTGGAGTGCAGAAAAATTTTTCCCGCACTAGAGCGGAAAAGTGATTCTTTTTGTTCTGTAATCAGTGCAGCAATGGCCACTTTTCAACGTAACTGTAGGAAAAGAAAAGAACAGGCTATTGCCCAAAACTTCTTCAATTTCCTAATTTGGTTTCAAATTGTCCAAATTTTATACATAGGTTATGTCAAGTTTAATTTCTAAACCAAATCACAATCTGAAAATATAATTTGGAACTTTAGTAGTTTATTGTATGAATGAATGAATGAACATGTAGTAAGTTACTCTGTTCAATGTAGTTGTTCCACAGAATTCTCAAAAATATCTGAGAAAACTCTTGTCTAATTTTGAGTTTTGAAGAAGTTCTGTTCCAATATGCTTGAGCGTAGGAACAAACAAAAAATTGTCATATTATCAAATAAATAGATTTTGCCTTCCTGTTTATTACACACACACACACAATTTGATCTGTTTCCTGTGTCGCTAGACATAATTTAAATTAGTTGGCTGAGTTGATAATGGACCTAGTTTAACTTCAATCGCAAAGTTGAAATTGAACGCACAGGCATGTCAATCACAGACAATTATAGTTGTGCACAACTTTCGACTCATGACTGTCTGCTCGTGACAGCCAATATAATGTACTGTTTGATGGAAGTTCAAATCGGGGACACTATCAACCCATTATATACAAGTATGCTACTTGTATTTATGCTACACATTTCAACTTGAAAATGACCTAAGTTAGGGTCGAAACCAGTTGTTGAACTATTTTAGGGCCGGTTTCCGAGCTCGGGATTTAGCCAAGTCCTAGGCCCGGTTGCACAACAGCCGGTTACATTTTAACCGTGATTAATTTCACGAGAACCAATCAGAGAAACCGTCTTTTCAAAAACGCCTTTTCTGATTGTTTCTGAAATTAATCACGGTTAAAATTTAACCGGCTGTTGTGCAACCGGGCCCTAGACTTTAAACAGCTGGAGTCAGAAAATTGGTTTTCCAAAACGGGGCGTAGTCTCAGTCATTGTCATAGTTACGTTTGAATTAAATTTCAAAAAAACTAGAAAATTGAATACAAAATAAAATGAAGAGAAAATAGTGTAAAGTTTCAGTTATTTTGAATTATTTAGGAATGTCTAATTTCGTCAAGGAAATCGTTTCCAATTATAGAAATGAAAAAATAAAAACTACGACTACTGTTATAAGAGCTGCGACTACGCCCCGTTTTGGAAAGCTAATTTTCTGACTCCAGCTGTTCAAAGTCTAGGACTTAGTTAGACTCTAAATCCCGAGCTCGGAAACCGGCCCTTAGAGTTTTTAAAAAATAGAGGGTACTACAAGATATTGTTTTTATTAATTTATTACTTGTAGGTTGTATGCTTCAAAAATAATACTGGATTTCAGAAGTAACAGATTCGGTCTAAAGCTTGTATTTTTTTATTTTTTGTAGGTTACTTAATTGAAAGAAAATAAATATATATCTCCGTAATAAATAGCATATACAGATATACACAAATTCATTATTTTCTTTGAACATGAGGTCATTATGAACTACTAAATACATTAATTTATGTTGTGCATATTCATTTATATATATGCTGAATTGGAAAATTGGCAAATTTGCGCGGTCAACTGCTCAATCATTAAATCATTTTACTCAGTAGAATGCATTACAAAATTGGTCCCGCTAAACCTAAAAGTTTTTACAGCAGGTGCCTACAAATAATAAAATACATAAATAGAATGATATGCCAACTTTAACAAGAAACTAAGGAGAATTTTTTTCACGATATTGGGAGTTTATGAATTAAAAAAGGAGTATGAGGTATTAAATTGTCTAATAATGATTGATAGGGTATAGGGTTGATGGAAATCGGAAAAAAGGAAAACTCAAGAACTCCAAATCATAAAACTAAATTGAAATTAAAAGAAAATATACTTGATAATCTATAGTAAGTAAGTATCAGAAGATTTAATTTACTTCAGAATTAAGGATAATGATAAACAAAAAATACAATAAGTGATCTGCAGTCTCAAACATCAATTATCCATTCATATCATATATGAAAATTATATAATATATTATTATATATTATGAGAAAGTTGTCACTCTAAAGCTGCGTACACATATTCGCGCTTCCAACCAGCACCGAGCACGCTCCTCCCTCGTACCGCCCTCGTACAACCATCGAACCTCAGTCGCACCGCCCACGCACCCATCATGAACGTTATGGAAGATGTTAGATCGTCTCGCGTTCCCCGGTCGAACCACTGTTGCTCCCCGGTCGATCATCAATCGCTCTGCTGGAGTGACGTTCGGTTGCGGAGCAGAGCGAAAGTCTGTACGCACCTTAAAGGTGCGTATGCGATACGCGCCGCGAACATGAGTAATTCACTTTTAATCAGCTGATGCCAAGCTTTTTATATCTGTATCTTACCGTTTCTGTAAAAATACAGATAAAGTCAGCTGATTAGAAGTGAATTGCTCATGTTCGTGGCGCGTATATCTGTACGCACCTTAAGGCGGCGGTGTTTTACAAATACAAAATTTTATTTTACCAGCAACCTAATATTTATGTAGTTATAAAAAAGCCAAAAAGTAGTGATTTTTCTCTATCTAGTGTAGAATAAAGTATTGAATCAGTAGTGTCACAATTGAAAATCATTCACAATGATAAGTTGGAAAAAAAGTTGTGCTTTATAAAGTTTTTTTACATACGATTTGGAAGAACGGATGAATGAATCCATATAATATATACATCAATTTCGAGATAAAATTTTGGAAAAAGTTATGAAGGAGGAAAAAAGTTTTGGGAATTTTGTTCAGTATCAACAATGGTATAAACTAAATTTATTCTTCTTGGTTAATAGATTGTCTTTTGGTAATATTTCAAGGAAAAACGTAAGTCTTCTATCTCCTGCTATACAACATTCAATACAGTTTGAGGTTCACAATTCACTGATATATTATCAGTATTCAAAGTATTAGAGTGAGTTCTTGTATCTGCATTCGACATCTGACACTTTTCGACTCATGATGAAGTACTGTACTCCATCTTTGAATATAGTAGCCTAGGCTTCTTCTTGGGTTTCTTCTCATTGTATTTTGAGCAGAGAAAACTTTACAAGATCGTTTATTCTACGGTTCGAGTCACATCGGTCGAATTTTTAATGGTTTTTGCTGTTTCTTCATTTCTATTTTGTTTCCTTTTCACATTTGATAATATATATAATATACATTATATTTTTTATACATATCAAGAGAAAATGTTTCAGTATTATTAAACGAAAATCCGAATTGAATTCTGTAATTCATCCCGAAGACTTCTGCTACTGCAAATATTGACAACAGGGTAAACAGCTATAGTGAGGTCCACCTTATAATGACAGTGGATAAAGATAGAGGAACAGTGTAGCCGATTCTCTGCCTTAATTAATTATATTTCTACATTGTCAAAAATCGATTTGGCATCGTTGCGGAGCTAGAAAAAGATAGTAATACCTGCTTCTTCGAATGATAGACAAGGATAGCTACACCAAAATTGATCAAATACTGTCATTATAACGTGGTCTTCACTATAGATGGAAATTCGATGAGCGCTACTATTCAAAAATTATTTGTCAGCCCGGGAATTTGTCGAACCCAGTACCTCCTAATTGCCGGTCAGGAATGCTTACACCAAACTGACAGTCTCTTGATAGCAGCACTCATAAGTAAGCAATCCTGACCGGCAATTAGGAGGTACTGGGTTCGATTCCCGGGCTGACAAATAATTTTTGAATAGTAGCGCTCATAGAATTTCCATCTTGCTGTTAACCCTGTTGTCAATATTTGCAGTAGCAGAAGTCTTCGGGGTGATTTACAGCATTTAATTTGGATTCTCGTTTGATATTCTAATTAAAAAAGTAAATTCGTATGGCTTTTGTTGGTGGGGAGTCCCTTGCGGGAAGGTCCCAATATATAATTTAAGCCGTCAATGGGCCTTACGACTGTCATACTTCAACAGGGACCGACAGTTTCACGTGCCCATTCGATAACACGGGAGTGATCTGATTGAAAAAATTTTGGTATTGGGAGGGTTTGAACCCGGGATCTCTATGCTGCTACGCAAGCACTCTATCCACTAGACCACGGATCCAATAATAATTGCAATATCTCAGTAATTTCTATCTGTAGGAAATGTTTTGTTGTTCATGAATTAAACTTTTCTCATGGATCTGATCCAATTTTCTTATAAAATTAATATTTTAATAGGCTCTAATAGATACTCTTCATTAACTTGATTCCAGTATTTACAGCCATATATGTCATGAACATTTTAATAATCTCTAAACGCTTAATAACAAGTATTTGCAACTAAATAATCACAAAGAAGCTACATCTAGATTACACGAATTATTTAGACAGCCTGAAGCAAAACATTTCAATTAATAGAGACATTTTTAGAGAAAGAATCAGTATTTGCAACTAAGTAATCACAAAGTAACTACATCTAAATTACACAAATTATTTATACAGCCTCAAGCAAAACATTTCAATTAAAAGAGCCATTCTTAGAGAAAGAATCAGTATTTGCAACTAAGTAATCACAAAGTAACTACATCTAAATTACACAAATTATTTAAACAGCCTCAGGTAGAACATTTCAATTAATAGAGCCATTTTTAGAGAAAGAATCAGTATTTGCAACTAAGTAATCACAAAGTAACTACATCTAAATTACACAAATTATTTAAACAGCCTCAGGTAGAACATTTCAATTAATAGAGCCATTTTTAGAGAAAGAATCAGTATTTGCAACTAAGTAATCACAAAGTAACTACATCTAAATTACACAAATTATTTATACAGCCTCAAGCAAAACATTTCAATTAAAAGAGCCATTCTTAGAGAAAGAATCAGTATTTGCAACTAAGTAATCACAAAGTAACTACATCTAAATTACACAAATTATTTAAACAGCCTCAGGTAGAACATTTCAATTAATAGAGCCATTTTTAGAGAAAGAATCAGTATTTGCAACTAAGTAATCACAAAGTAACTACATCTAAATTACACAAATTATTTAAACAGCCTCAGGTAGAACATTTCAATTAAAAGAGCCATTTTTAGAGAAAGAATCAGTATTTGCAACTAAATAATCACAAAGTAACTACATCTAAATTACACAAATTATTTAAACAGCCTCAGGTAGAACATTTCAATTAAAAGAGCCATTTTTAGAGGAAGAATCAGTATTTGCAACTAAGTAATCACAAAGTAACTACATCTAAATTACACAAATTATTCAGACAGCCTCAGGTAGAACATTTAAATTAATAGAACCATTTTTAGAGAAAGAATCAGTATTTGCAACTAAGTATTCACAAAGTAACTACATCTAAATTACACAAATTATTTAAACAGCCTCAGGTAGAACATTTCAATTAAAAGAGCCATTTTTAGAGGAAGAATCAGTATTTGCAACTAAGTAATCACAAAGTAACTACATCTAAATTACACAAATTATTTATACAGCCTCAGGTAGAACATTTCAATTAATAGAACCATTTTTAGAGAAAGAATCAGTATTTGCAACTAAGTAATCACAAAGTAACTACATCTAAATTACACAAATTATTTATACAGCCTCAGGTAGAACATTTCAATTAATAGAACCATTTTTAGAGAAAGAATCAGTATTTGCAACTAAGTTATCACAAAGTAACTACATCTAAATTACACGAATTATTTAGACAGCCTCAAGCAAAACATTTCAATTAAAAGAGCCATTCTTAGAGAAAGAATCAGTATTTGCAACTAAGTATTCACAAAGTAACTACATCTAAATTACACAAATTATTTAGACAGCCTCAGGTAGAACATTTCAATTAATAGAGCCATTTTTAGAGGAGGAATCAGCAGCGTTATTGCGTGCAACTCTATTAGCAGTTCTAATATCAATAACTGGTACGTAATAACAGTTATGGAGCAGTTATCTGTTTTGCGATCAGAACTGCCTACCAGTTACCAGTTATTGTTTCATGCATATAATAATGTGCCAACTTGAAAATGCCCCGGGATACATGGTCTGGACACGGAACAATGACTTCTCTTTCTAGAATTTATTTTTCTTCTCTTTCTAACACACACACTCTTTCCCCGGTATATTTTGAACCAGTGGAGGTGGCGTGGATATCTATCAATCTCTATGCCTCATTGAGTTCTTCGCATATAATAACTTGTTTGGAATATTTCGAGATGGATTGCTATGATTTTCTCCAGGAGCACCTCCTGAAATGCAAGATTGAGAAATTTCAGCAATTTTGACCTAATTATCGTTGATTTTTACACAAAGATCTGTTCTTTTTTTATTGGGGATGTTGTAAGCTATTCATCTACGTATAAGCTTATATATTTTGTAATCTTATCCAATTAAAAGTAATTCAATCAATCTCTTCCTCTAACCTTCTGAGAGTGATTCAAGAGGCTTCAACTTCGGCCACATTGCTTGAAATGTAAAAAGTTAATATAGTAACTATTTTTATAATATTATAACATGTTCAAGTTTATCCAGAAACAGAACTATCATCGTTTTTAACCAGAGTAGAAATTAGGAACTCCCGAGGCATACGTCATAAAGTGTAAAATAAATAAATTTATCTATCTTCCAATTTCTCTCTCTCACTCTCTCTCTCTCTCTACCTCACCACTCTCTATCACCCTTCCTATCTCTCTTTCCACCTGATTAAATGGAAACCGGAAGCATCCAATAAATAGAAGAGTAACAACGCAGAAAAGGAACGAAAAATGGATGGAGTGTCGTCTAGAGGGTAGATACTGAAGAGGTTCGCGTGTGACATGCAACTCTCCCTCTCTCTCTCTCTCTTTCCCCCCCACCGTCACACACCCACTCACTCTCTCTCTCTCTCTTCCCTCACAGCCTCTTTCTCTTTCTCTCATACATGATCTTTGTATTTGATTTTGTTTCTTATTCCTGTTAGATTTTGATTTTGTCAATAATTTTCTATTGAATATCATGTAATAAAGGCTTGTGTGGCAGAGAGGACATAGAGTCCTAACTCCGCCCTTGATGAAGGAAATTGAATTATCAATCAATCAATCAAAAAAATACCCTCATCCATTTTCTCTCACACATGACCTTTGTATTTGATTTTGTTTCTTATTCCTGTAAGATTTTGATTCTGTCATTAATTTTTTATCGTATATCATTTAATAAAAGTTGTGCGGGAGAGAGGACATGAAGTCCTAACTCCGCCCTCAATGAAGGCGAATATTATATCAATCAAATGTCCACTCTCTCTCAATCACTCTCTCTTTTATCGCTCTTCCTCTCTCACTATCTCTCACACGCTCATAATCAATCAATCAAATAAATCTCTCTCTTTCTCTCCCAATATTATCTTGTATAGTTATTCCAATTCGATTTTTTTCATATCATTGTACAGTTCAATAATTATTTCCTTAGTTTATGTTATGTGGATTCATCTAAAACTGTGCTGTATTGTAAGCTATTGTATATAAGAGTGTATAAGTCAGTATAAATATATTGTTGTAATCTACATAAATAAAGTACTCGATCAATCAATCTCATTCCCTTTCTATCTCTCTCTATCACTATCTCTTTTATCGCTCTTTCTCCTTCCCCATCACTCACACACTCTTAATCAATCAATCAAATAGATCTCTTTCTCTCTCTCCCCCTCTCTCAATCTCTTTCTCTCTCTCACTCTGTCTCCCTCTTAATCGCTATCTCTTTCATCGCTCTTTCTCCTTCTCCATCTCTCACTCACTCACTAGCGTGTAGTTTGAGAAATTGACGTGAGACATGCGTCCACAGATAGCAGGCTTCTTGTTGATTACTGTCTTGATGGATAGCTATCGAAAGTGGATTGAAAATTATGGGTCAACTAGTGGACATTGATAATGAATAGGTTTCTGAAGAGTGTTCTTAAATAATGTAGGATTTCTACTTTCAACATTGTAGAATTGATAATAAATTAACAAAATATGTAATCTTGCATATAAAAATTACTATTAAATTTTGTAAAACTTTTAAGTGAAAAAACACTCACATTCTTTGATGTGGCGACGTCCGTTTCGTGCTGGTATAGCACACTTTTAAGCCAAACAGAAACTGAAGTGTTTAAGGTTATGAGGGTGAAATTTGGTGGGGGTGGAGGGAAGTTTTGGCGGCTAATGGAGGAGGATTTAAATGAGTTTGTCAAACAGGGTGTGGGAGGAAAAGTTGATTTGGTCATTTAGAATATTGTTTGGCTGTTGTTTGGTGTGTTTGTATATTTCAAACTGTTCTGATACATTTAATTTTCTGCTTTTGTAGGAATAGTGGAAAATTTAGACATGAACAACAACCTCGAAATACTCCACTATTCCTAAAAAACAGAAAATTAAATGTACTAGAACAGTTTGAAATATACAAACACACCAAACAACAGCCAAACAATATTCTAAATGACCAAATCAACTTTTCCTCCCACACCCTGTTTGACAAACTCATTTAGATCCTCCTCCATTAACCGCCAAAACTCCACTCCACCACCACTCACACCAAATTTCACCCTCATAACCTTAAACACTTCAGTTTAATACCAGCACGAAACGGACGTCGCCACATCAAAGAATGTAAATGTTTTTCACTTTGAAGTTTCACAAAATTTAATAGTAATAATAATAGTGAAAACAAGATGGATAACCAACAACAAAAATATAAAAATTCATCATGAAATTATTCAAAATTATTTCTTGCGTGATAAAATATAATTTATTATTTTAAACCAGAATGTTTTAATATTACATCAATAACCCTTTATCAGCTACCGACTATATAATGTGGAGAAGACTATATTTGATTTTGATTTCATGATTTCAACTTGAAAATTACCTAAGTTAGGGTCAGAACTAGTCGTTGAAATATTTGAAAGTTTTTAATAATAAAGGCTACTACAAGGTTACAGATGGAATTAAATAGAGAATGCATTTATTCAAATGCTAATATTAATATATAATTATTATTAAACGAAAATCCTAAATAAATGCTGTAAATCACCCCGAAGACTTCTGCTACTGCAGACATTGACAACAGGGTTAACAGCTAGATGGATATTCGATGAGAACTACTATCCAAAAATTAGTTGCCAGCCCGGGAATCAAACCCGGTACCTACCAATTGCTAGTCAGGAATGCTTACCCTTACACCAAACTGACAATCTCTGGATAGCAGCGTTCATTTTATACGAAGCCATAGCGGCCAACCAGTTACAGATGGAATTAGATAGAGAATGCATTTATTCAAATGCTAATTAATATATAATTATTATTTAACGAAAATCCTAAATAAATGCTGTAAATCACCCCGAAGACTTCTGCTACTGCAGACTGTAGCAATTGGGAGGTACCGGGTTCGATTCCCGGGATGGCAACTAATTTTTGGATAGTAGTTCTCATTGAATATCCATCTAGCTGTTAACCCTGTTGTCAATGTCTGCAGTAGCAGAAGTCTTCGGGGTGATTTACAGAATTTATTTAGGATTTTCGTTAAATAATAATTGTACTACAAGGTGTTTAGGTCTATATTGTTTTAAGGTAGAGAAGGTATAGAAGGATCATTGAATAGACAGAGGATCGGCAACGTTTTTCTCCTATCTTTCTCCACTGCCATTATAACATGGACCTCTCCATAGTATTGCAGAAACTGATTGTAATTTCAACGAAGTCAGGTAGAATAACAAGAATTGGCACTCCTTTCAGAAACCAATTGGTACATGAAGGTGATTCAAAGGTAACGTAGTAGTTTGTGGAATTGTAGGTGAAGTTGCAAATACAGAGCTTGACCCTGACTTACAAGGGTTATCGATAGCCAGTCTATGGATTATGAAGGAGGGTAACCAGCTAACCAGTTCGAGTCTTGGACAGAACTCAGATTTATTTGCACTATAGCCTCTCTCAATCTTCTCCTTCTTACTCACTCTCTCTCACTCACTCATTCGTTTTCATTCTTACTCACTGAGACTCTCTTCTATCAATCTCTCTTCGTCACTATCATCTTCTATTACTCCATCTTCATCACTCTCTCTCTCTTTTTATTCACTTTCTCTTTGCCACTTGATTAATATCTCACCTATTACTGAATTATTACTCTTCTCTAATATGCTCTCCCTCCCCCTTCATCTCTTCCCTTATCATTCTCTCTCTCTCTTTTTGGTAGAGAGCTAGTGGGAAGAATACTTCGAATATTCTTTCCATTGATATGTCCAAAGCTCCGCCATTTATGTAGATGCATAACAATATTATCAATTTTATCTATAGTAATTACAAATTGTTTTTTTTCATATTATATACAGTTCAATAATTATTTTCTTAATTTATATTTTGTAAATTAATCTATTATTTTGCTGTTTTGTAAGCTTTAGTATATAAGTGTATAAGCCAGTATATATTGTAATCTACATAAATAAAGTACTCAATCAATCAATCAATCTCTCTATAATTATTTTACTTTATTAATTTTCCGTTTTTTCTCTATATTGATATTGATTAACATTTTACAATATCACCATTTATAAATAAATACTTAGTTGAATTAATGAAATTAACGTTCTGGTAGAGAGTTAGTGGGAAGGATATTTTGAATATTCTTTCCGAAGAATGGACATTGATATGTCCAAAGCTCCGCCAATTTATGTAGATGCATAACAATATTATCTATTTTATCTATAGTTATTACAAATTGGGTTTTTTCATATCATATACAGCTCAATAATTATTTTCTTAATTTATATTTTGTAAATTCATCTATAATTTTGCTGTATTGTAAGCTTTTGTATATAAGTGTATAAGCCAGTATATATTGTGATATACATAAATAAAGTACTCAATCAATCTCTCTCAAAATATTCAGTTCGAAATTTTCCATTTGGATATCGATTTGAAGTTTCAATTCTGACAACTATACTTCATCAGTTCTTAGAGCTGAATAGTACAATAAATTTTAATGGAACTAGATTTAAAATCACCTCTAAAAAGTGAGTTGAATTCATCAGAATTTGATATTTACAGTACAGTTATTAGTTTTGAAGTGAAAATTGGACTTGAAAGTGGAAACTGAAAAATGTACTTCCTTAATAAACTGAAAACTTGACCTACTGAAATCTTGAGGAATGTGAAATAGACCTATAACCATCCTCGGTAAATTAAGAATCTCTATGCAAAATAATTATCAAGTTGATCAGTACAGTAGTTGAGACATGATGATGCGTCAAACATAATTCACCTATCCCGTACGTGTATAAGCCAGTTCTTTCCTTTTTTTGAAATTGAAATTGAAATTATATTTATTCTTCTTTTTAAGAAATACTAACAATACAGAATATACATATATAAAACTTGAAGAAGGTTCCTCACATGTGCAAAGCCTGTGTGCGAGGAACGAGTTCTCTACATTTACGTATACTTAAATATACAATGATAGATATGACAATGATACAATACAATTGGAAACAAAACAATTTCAACCAATAATAAGCATTAAACAATAACATATTATCAAAACAAAAGAAACAGAGCAATAATAATTATCAATTACAAGATACTGTCTATTACTTACAGACGTAAAATGATAATAAATGGTATTAGGATACTACAAGAAATCAATCCCAAAAGAGACATCCCAGACACACTCAAAATCCCTCAACACATTAAACTTCCCTATCAACATTGATCCCTATTAACATATATTTCTATGTTTAATTTTCATTTTTATTCATATTCTATATTAATTTTTGATATTATTGTATACTTGCGTTCTTATCACACCACCCAAGCTCTATCGATCAGAATAAATTGATACTATATAATTCTCCATTTCCTCACGATTCACACTAAGTATCCATTTGTTGACTATTTGCTTGAGATGGCTTATTTTATTATTTTCGGGATTTTTTATAAATACTGGTAGCTTAGGGAAAAGCATATTGATTTTATAATGCGAGGATGTTGTTGTGAACGTTTTAAGCAGTCTAGGAGTGATGATACCTGTGCTCAGAGCAGTTCTTGTTTGGTAATTGTGGCGGATATTAGTGAATAAAGAAAAATTGCGCTTAAAAATATACAAAATCAGGGTTTTGACATAGAGTTGAGTAATGTTAAGAACTTGAAATTGGTTGAATAGTGCGTCTGTGGGATATTGTTGAGGCTGACGAATTGCAGTTTTCATGATAATTCTTTGCATGACTGATAAAGGGGGAAGTATAGTCTTATATGCACCACCCCAAGCAATAATTCTTTATTATATTAAAGATTCTTAGGGAAGGGCATTAAATAATATTCTTTTCATCAACACACACAACGGGAGAGTTGGATAAGATAATTAAATCTCGAATAAATTTCTCCTTTTTCTGTAAATTACTAGAGCAATTGAGTCGTGAGTGATGATTTTATCAATGACTAGCAGATAATCCGTGCTCCACAAGGGTGTGATTGAAAACTTGACAAACTGAAAACTCACCTACTAGAATCTTGAAGAATTTTAAATGGGCCTATAACCATCCTCGGTAAATTGAGAATCTATTATGCGAAATTTCAAGTAAATCAGTTAAGTAGTTGAGAAGTGATGATGCGTCATTCGTGAATTTCCTATCCCATAATAAGTCAATTCTTTCCTTTATTATATTATAGATTTTAACAGGAAGGAAGCTGTGAATTGAATGAGCAGGGACAAATAATTCAGGTGGGTTGTGGCAGAGTATGATTTCAATCCTACACGATAACCGCTGGGAAGCCTATAATCATACAATGCAAGCTGAACATTATCTGCTAATAAATCACATGGAGGGGTCGAAACGGGTCAAAACAATTAGACGACTTTGGTGAACTACCACAGTTGCCTCAACATGTACAGGCTGTTAATAATTGATAAGAGAGAGATAGAGAAATAGCATGCTGGGCATTGTTTTGCGAATTTGTAAGAGAGAGAGAGAGCGAGCGAATAAGCTGTGACTTAATTTGAGAAGGTGAAGGACACTGGTATACAAGTGGAGGTAGTTCCCAAAGTAGATGAAGAAGGAGTAGGAGAGAGGGTAGAAACAGGAAGAAGAGAAGAAGAGAAGAAGAAGAAGAAGAAGAAGAAGAAGAAGAAGAACAGTGGAGAGAGGTAGAAGGAGGTTGGAGTAGGATGATAAAGCTGACGACGAGAAGTCGAGAAAATGGAAAGAAAGGAGGAAGAAAGATGTGAGTAAAAGTGGAGAGTGGAGAAGAAGATGGGAATGAAAAAGGATGAGAAGAAGGGAAAGAGACAAAGGATATGCGTTTAAGTGTAATACGAAGGTAGAAGAAGTAGGAGAAGAAGACAGGAGAGGATGGTTGAAAGAGTGAAATGGATGAAGAAAAAGGATAAGACGAATGCGGTATGAGGAGAAGTAGAATATAGGAGAGGATGGAAGAAGAAGAAGAAGAGGAAGAAGAAGAAGAAGAAGAAGAAGAAGAAGAAGAAGAAGGTGGAGGAGGAGGAGTCGGAGGAGGATGACCACGAGAAGAAGAGGGAGAAGATCGAGACCAAAAAAGATGAGGAGGAAGAAAGAAAAATGACGAAGGAGGAGGAGGAAAAAAGAAAATGACGAAGGAGGAGGAGGAAAGGAAGAAGAATATGACGAAGAAGGAGGAGGAAGAGGGATGAAAACAAGGAGAAGAATATGAAGAAGAATTGAGGAGGAAGTTGGATGAGAGGGGGGACGAATGACGTGGTGGGTGCTGAGGGAGAGGAGTAGGAGTGATGAGGAGGAAATGCGGTGACGAGGAGGAGAGAAGAAGGAGGAGGAGTGAAGGAGGAGGAAAAGAAAGAGAAGAAGAATACTTTGGATGATGCAAATGACAGATGAGAAAGTGTAATTTAAGAAACATGTAAGTGAAAAGAAGAGATGAGAAATTGGATGGAGAAGACAAGGATAAGAAACAAAAGAAGGAGAAAGTAAAAGCTGATAAAAGGGAAAGAGTGTAATTGATCTTGAAGGAGAACGATCTGGTAGAACAAAAGGGAGAAGAAGAAGAAAGATCGCAATATAAAATATGAAAAAGGCAGGATTGATTGATTGATTGATTGATTGAGTACTTTATTTATGTAGATCACAATATATACTGGCTTATACACTTATATACAATAGCTTACAATACAGCAAAATTATAGATGAATTTACATAATATAGACTAAGAAAATAATTATTGAACTGTATATGATATGAAAAAGTAATTTGTAATTTAATAACTATAGATAATTATATTGTTATGCATCTACATAAATTGGCGGAGCTTTGGACATATCAATGTCCATTCTTCGGAAAGAATATTAAAAATATCCTCCCCACTAACTCTCTACCAAAGGTAGAGATGAGAGATTGGATGGAGAAGACAAGGATAAGAAACGAAAGAAGGGGAAAGTAAGAGCTGATAAAAGGGAAAGAGTATAATCGATCTTGAAGGAGAACGATCTGGTAGAACAAAAGGGAGAAGGAGAAAGAACGCAATATAAAAGATGAAAAAGGCAGGATAAAAGAGAAGAAGAAAGAAGGAGCAGGAAAAAAAGAAGATCGAGAGAGGAGGAAAACAGAAAGAGCTCTACAGAAGATTACCCACCACGAAGAAGTAGAATAGAGGAGAAAGATGAGAATTAAGATGAACATAAGAGACAATGATGAAAAGGGGGAGGAAGAAAGTGAAAGGAGACCGATATAAGAACAAGACAAAGTAGGAATGAGGTGAGGCGGATAAAGGAGAGAAGAAGCAAGAATCTTAAGAAAGAAAAAGAAGGAATGACAAGGGGAAGAAGAAGAAATGAATAAATAAAAAAGTAGATTTAGTTTCGTACTGTAAGAAACTCAAATAAATAATAAATCAACACTTAGGCATTGAAGGTGAATTGTAATTAATTTTTGTGAACTTGACATTAATATTGAACGACAATGACTTCTAGACTTTACTGGTACACCACTTCATAACCAGAAGAAGATCGCATTTCCGATAACGTTTTGAATAGTATTGCTTGCCATTCAGATATTATCGGGATTATATTTACAGTGGAATGTAGGCTTACAGTATAAGAATACAGGAAGTGATGAATTATCTTGAAATATCTTCAGTGGCCTGGTCCAGTATTCAAGTTGTTCAATATTCAATTAGTCCAATATTTAAGTTGTCCAGTATTTGAATTGTCCAGTATTCAAATAGTCCAGTATTTAAATTGTACTGTATGCAAGTTGTCCAATATTCAAGCTATCCAGTATTTTAATTGTCTAGTATTCAAGTTCTCCAGTATTCAAGTAATCCAGTATTTAAATTGTCCTGTATTCAAGCTGTCCAGTATTTGAATTGTCCAGTATTCAAGTTCTCCAGTAATCAAGTAGTCCAGTATTTAAATTGTCCAGTATTCAAGTTGTCCAGTATTCAAGTTGTCCAATATTCAAGTTATCCAGTTTTCAAATATTTGAGAAATATTTCCATCAGATGGAAATATATATTATCACTGAATTGGATGGATTACAAATATGGAATACAAATTCAAACGTGAACTGAGTTTGTTAACATTTCAAACAGGTGACATCAGATACTTGTGGATGAAAACTGCGTGAAGTCTTCTGTTCACAGAACTACTAGTATAAATTTGGGAGAGGAATAGCACAAGGTTACCTTATGTTTTTCCTCTCAGTATCATTTTGGTGATGTACTTATTGTATCAATCAATGAAGAATATAAAAATAGTATAAAATAGGGTCATAAAAATTATTTCTGAATGATTGACCGAGCGGAGTGAGGTCTAAGATTCAAGGCAACGGTTTGGAATTTCTCTTAATGTTTAAATGTTTGAATGTTCATATGTTTTTATGTTGCGCATTTACGGCGAAACGCGGTAATAGATTTTCATGAAATTTGACAGGTATGTTCCTTTTTCAATTGCGCGTCGACGTATATACAAGGTTTTTGGAAATTTTGCATTTCATACGCCAATATCACCGTAAAAATCAGACTATAGAATTATTAATCATAAATCAGCTGTCTAGTGGACTATAATACTACCCGTTCAAAAACATCGAACATCTTGAAAATTGTATATTTCCATCAACGTTGTAGACAGTTGCAGCCAGACCTGATAACAGCGCTCACACTCACATTCCGGGACGACACGTCACGGTACGATATAGGACAGAAAGCTCTATGTTTATTTAGGATTTTTTCTAGACATTTTTAATTGATGAAATTTATTGATTTTTGAGAAAAGATAACAACAGGTCAATGTAACTGAGCGCGAGGTCTACTGTTCACAGAACTAGTAGTATAACATTAAATTTGTAATGGTTCTTTGAGAACATAACCGTCAAAAAACTTCAGATACTGTTCTTGGTGAAATAGGGTGATATATATATATATATATTGTGGAGCTCTTCCTGGGGGAGTCACTCTCACCTCCAAGGATAGGACAACACACGTAGGGTGATGTAATGCTGTATTTAAATGCCTCACGTTGGGCCGGCAAATCATGTGGTGCGTTTTTTAACGGCTTCACACATGTAGGGTGAATCTTGCACTGAGTCAGTGGTGTAGTGGCTATAAATTTTGCAATGGCGTGTGAGGACGCTGAGTGAACACCAGACTGATTGACTCACTACAAGACTCAATACAATTTGTCGGAATCGCGGGAGGCCTAAACGCTCGCTCACCCTTGATTCTTCTAATGACAGATTGTATAATGATGAAATTTTATAAGTAGTGTAGCGGACGCTAAACACTGAATACGGATACCTTAAAATTATTACCTGTGAAGAATGAGCATACAAAATCATACAGGTCGAGCAAAAATCCCGATGTAGATAATTTACGGGACTGCGTCTCTAATAAGTTCTGAAGGATTAAAATACGGTATTTGAACCCAATATCGTCAGAATATACTTCGAGAACAGAGTCTTGTCGGGTTTTAAGCTCTATTGTAGGAATTTATATGATCTATGGCTGCCTCTGCTGTACAATTGATGAGTTCGCTCCAAATCGAGGTAGGTAACAGATAAAAGCTGATATATGAGCAGGTAAGGACAAAGAATAAATATCTCGATCTGACCCCACTCGCTACATCCACTTAGACCTGTTCCAATATCCAGCTTAATTCAATTATTCTAATGATCGTATTCGATTGGTTCTTGATGATATAGAACGTATCAGACACAATAATTGACAGGCTTAAGAAATAATCGAACTCAGAAAGCGAATTAACAAAACTGAAATATATTACAATAAAATATGTAATCATACAGTGCAGATTCAGGATTTGATTTACAGGTTGATAATAATTTAGCATTAACAGAAGGAGTTAAAAATGTTCTTGTGCTTGCATGATACCATGCGTGATTCAACAGAATTTTACAATTGATAAAATTTAACAGTTTGAAAAAATAGTGAAAAAATGAATTATAAAATATTTAAAAAAAAAAAAATGCTCGGGGTCGTGGTTCAGGCAGCGGAGGATAGTTAATCAACTACAAATTCTTAGAAATTAAATATGAATAAATTCTAGGCTCTTAAATGCTAAAGCGCTTGTCGGCGTGGCCAATAATTTAACGAAGAAAAATTTATGTTTTTCTGCACTGAAATATTTTCGAAGCGTAGATTGGGGCCCCTTATGACTTATAACTCACGTGAAATTCCTTGGTCGTCGTGGTTTTCTTCTTTAGATCAAAAAATCGTTTGATCGGCGGCAATCCAGGCTTCGGTTTCAGCACGTGGGGGAATTTTAATTTAAATATCTCCTTCACCGAATTAATTAAGGGATAATTTACTTTAAGCTTTTAAATTTATCGATTGATGAGAACAGAAATTTACGAATAACAAATAAATTGGCCTAAAATATCGGCTCACAAATAGAACATTTAAAATCGAACAAGAAGTTTTCACAAATAGGTCTTTGGTAACTATAAAAGAGATCTGCACGGTGAGGATTTCAAAAGGGAAGTGCTCTGTTTTCTCTAAGCTTTTAGGCTAGACCTTGCTTCTCAGAATCTCGATGTAATCATTTGCATAAAAATTTGCCATTGGTAGAAAGCTTTTGACGTAGACGTGACGTCAATGGCAGGCAGTAGAATACAATTCCTTTAATTACAATAATAATTTAATTTATGTAATTCTTAAAACTACTTAATCTTATAGACATAGTTCCTCTCATACAATGTACACGTGCTAGTGTAACTGATAAGGCAGGGTTGGTGTCTGATAATAGATTAACATGTGTTACTTTCAAACGATCACTGTCTTGGTGCTATTTCTATGCACTGTGATTGGTTTAGACCTACCAAAGAGATTTAATTACCATGTGGTTCAGTTGAATTAAATTATTAATAAATTAATATTCTTGTACAATTTTTATTAGGTTTGAGATTATATAATTAATTTCTGCCATTTTATCAATATAGAATTTCATGCTATGACCTATTTAGTTACAATAAGACCTGACGTATAATACAATTTCTTAAATAATAAATAATTTCAACAATAATACATACATTTTATTTTTTATTTGAAATTCTTGATCCTTTTTGATAGTTTTATAATTTTTAGGAATGATATTTTACCTTGCATGAGAACCGGTATGATATTTGACAATGCTTTGAATCAGTCAGCTGCGTTCGAACTGTTTTAAAAAAACATCTGATCGATAGTAAACAAAGTGTAACCTCAAATCAGTGAGCAATTCGTAAATAATTTGTGCTTTATTTGCAAAATAATTATAATTTTATTGAATAATTTTCCTAGAAAATATTCAGTACAGAACGGTACTCTTATCTGATATACAGTTATTGATAAGTAAGCTTTATCGCTCGGTCGCTAACTATTCCTTTAGCAAATTCTTTCATTTTAAAAAGGTAATCACAATTTTTCTCTCTTCTCATGAGATCTATTTGAAAAATTCATCACAATATATATATATATATATATATATATATATATATATATATATCCATAATAAAACAGTAGAATATCGTCTAAAAATAAATTTGTGATATATTTGGACAATATACTAGTGTTTTATTACCATAAAAAAATTCAAGACAAAATCAATAAATTAATGAAATCATGCGTTTATGAATGAAAATACTATCGAATTTGTCCGCTGTTTCTTGAATGAATGCGCGTATAGTGAATGGATAAACCATGAATGAAGTTTTCACTGTTGTGACATGTGAGTTACAAACTGCAGTGCATGTGTAGTGGTAACACTACATGATATAATTCATAATAATCTAAAGGTGCGAAAAATAATGCCTGCTACTTTTGGCCGGGCTAATCAGATAAGACGCAAATTTACTAGCATCATATTATTCAACACAGACACGCTCAAATAGCTTGGTGGCAGATTCACTTCAGGCTGTCATAATTGGTTGAACAAGATGCAATAGAGCTATTAGTATGTGGGATGCTGACACTTGGAAGCGAATAGCCTCGCTATAGCCTTAGGCTAACCGATATTCTCTGTCTATAAAATCTCAACACTTGACCATAAGCTCTTATTTATTTTCTTCTTCTTCTTCTTCTCCTTCTTCTCCACATCCTTGTCCACCTCCTTCTTCTCATTCTTCTCCTTCTTCTCTTCCTCCTTCCTCTACACCTTCTTTCTCATCTACTTTTTTCCCACAGCACTCGAACATAAGCTCTTATTTATTTTCTTCTCCTTCTGCTTCTTATTCTCATATATCTTCTCATTCTTCTTCTTCTTCTTCTTCTTCTTCTTCTTCTTCTTCTTCTTCTTCTTCTTCTTCTTCTTCTTCTTCTTCTTCTTCTCCTCATCCTCCTCCTACTCCTCCCCCTCCTACTCCTCCACATCCTTGTCCACCTCCTTCTTCTCATTCTTCTCCTTCTTCTCTTCCTCCTTCCTCTACACCTTCTTTCTCTTCTATTTTTTTACCACAGCAATCGAACATAAGCTCGTATTTATTATCGTCTCCTTCTGCTTCTTATTCTCATTTATCTTCTCATTCTTCTCATTCTTCTCCTTCTCCTCCTCCTCCTCCTCCTCCTCCTCCTACTCCTCCCCCACATCCTTGTCCACCTCCCTCTTCTCATTCTTTTCCTTCTTCTCCACATTCTTGTCCACCTCCTTCTTCTCATTCTTCTCCTTCTTCTCTTCCTCCTACCTCCACACCTTCTTTTTCTTCTTCTTCTTTCCCACAGCACTCGAACATAAGCTCGTATTTATTATCGTCTCCTTCTGCTTCTTATGCTCATTTATCTTCTCATTCTTCTCCTTCTCCTCCTCCTCCTCCTCCCCCACATCCTTGTCCACCTCCCTCTTCTCATTTTTTCTCCTTCTTCTCCACATTCTTGTCCACCTCCTTCTTCTCATTCTTCTCCTTCTTCTCTTCCTCCTACCTCCACACCTTCTTTTTCTTCTTCTTCTTTCCCACAGCACTCGAACATAAGCTCTTATTTATTTTCTTCTCCTTCTGCTTCTTATTCTCATTTATCTTCTCATTCTTCTCCTTCTCCTCCTCCTCCTCCTCCTCCTCCTCCTCCTCCTCCTACTCCTCCCCCACATCCTTGTCCACCTCCCTCTTCTCATTCTTCTCCTTCTTCTCCACATTCTTGTCCACCTCCTTCTTCTCATTCTTCTCCTTCTTCTCTTCCTCCTACCTCCACACCTTCTTTTTCTTCTTCTCCTTTCCCACAGCACTCGAACATAAGCTCTTATTTTTTATCTTCTCCTTCTGCTTCTTATTCTCATTTATCTTCTCATTCTTCTTTTTCTCCTTTCCTTCTTCTTTTCCTCCTTCTCATTTGCTTTCTTCTCCTGCTTCTTCTTCTTCTTCTTCTTCTTCTTCTTCTTCTTCTTCTTCTTCTTCTTCTTCTTCTTCTCCTTGTTCTTCTTCTTAGGCATACTGCTCTCATCTTCTACCATTTCTTCTCCAAATAAATATCTGAATAATCATAATAATTCTTGTCATCTCAGTAAATAATGTTGTGTGTGTGTGTGTGTGTGTGTGTGTGTGTGTGTGTGTGTGTGTGTGTGTGTGTGTGTGTGTGTGTGTGTGTGTGTTGTGTGTGGTGGGGGGGAGGGGGGCCGAAATAATTAATTGGATTCACAGCTTGAAATTAATAATCTGCCGGTCTTGGATTGCGTGCGAAATCACAATATTTTCTTGGTTTCTTCTTTTGACACATGATAATATTATTAGCTGCCTGGCTGCTGTGAATAATATTCAAGAGTTTAGATGGCATCTTCACAAGATCAAGGCTGATCGGATATTCTACTATACTATGAACAGAAAACTTAACGTCAGTTTTATTCAAGTTCAACTTAATCGGGGATTAGATCAAGCTATTTTTGCAGTTATTATAATGTGTTTCAATTGGAGTTGATGATTGAATTTGAACTTATTGTAGGTACGTAATAATTCAAACTTGAAATGTAATAGTGAGTAGGTTTTTGATTTTGTATTGAATTTCTTTAAATAACTGTAATATTTCTAAAGTTTTTAAATTATTGTGATACATTCTGTGATTCATTTAGAGTATAAAATCAACCTTCAAAATTCAAAATTTCAAATCATCATTCCTGGACTGAAAATCAAGTAACGAAGCAGTGTGTGACTATATAACCTTATCTTTTGGACAACATTAACATTTTATCAAAATTTTTGGAGAGGAATAGTACAGGCTCAGCCTAGTTTTTCCTCCAATTTCATAATTGTATTATGATTATAGTATTTTATACAATAAATGAATAGATAGATAGATAAATAATCTAAGTTCTACTGGAGTGATCCGTGGTCTAGTGGATAGAGTTTTTGCGTAGCAACCTCAGAGATCCCGGGGTTCGAACCCACTTATTACCAAAAGTCTTTGATCAGGTCACTCCCGTGTTATCGGATGGGCACGTTAAATTATCGGTCCCGGCTTAAGTATGACAGTCGTAAGGCACATTGACGGCTCAAATGATATATTCAGGCAAGGTGAAACTTCCGTCAGGGACTCCCCACCAAAAAAGCCATTCAAATATTATTATTAATATTAAAGTACTACTGGACATACTGCAATCAAAATCAAATCAAATCAAATTTATTGCCATGAAAAACAAAATACAATTTCGTTAAAAATTCTTAACAAGTGATTATTATGAATAAGAATACATTTTTTTCCTTAACAAAACAATATTCGCCATGGCACCACCAGCAAAAGTAAAACTTGCTCGCTGGTGGGAGTCTTTATTCTAACCCTAATAATATAGTTATTGATTCAGTTGATCTAATTTATACAAATGAAACAAACCGGAGTAGAAAAAAAAATTAAAAAAAAATAAATGAAATAAGAAAGAAGGAGAACATGAATGAGAGAAAAATACAAGAGAAAGAAGAGATCAAGATGTTTGAATCAATCAAACGTTTATAAATTTTAAATAAGCTGTTATCATTTCAATTATTGTTGGTTCATAATCTGAATCGAATTTAATCGGACGGTTGTGATTAGCAATTTAATAAATTTAGTAAACAGATATATATTATCTTGTCGAATGAAATATAATTTATTATTATTTTATATACTTACAACAGTTGATATCACATCAGGTATAACGGCCAGCCATCTTCTACAAAAGGCAGTGGCAAGACAGAAAATCGACAAAGCTGTTCTTATTTCTTTCTCATCTGCCACTATAACTCGAACCTCCCTTTAGCAGGACAGATCATCAGATTTATGCATCGTTCAATTAACAATTATTAAAATTAACAATTGAAACGATTTATCGAATTATGAGTACCGAGAATAATCTCTGATACATAACAACTGTTTCCAAGCTCAAATGAACTGGAATCGTTTCATGAAACAACTGTTGAATACATGAGAGCTCCTACACATATCACAATTTCAAGCATTTTCAGTCGTAATTGCCTCTTTAAAATTTATCCAATTCACTGGACACAGCGATAAAATCCGCCAATTTCCTGAGTCATTAATCCTTTCATATACATTGGATGCTGCTGTTCATGAACATATTTATATATACCATACACTTGATACTCCCATCATATCCATTGTATGCTGTACATAAATAAATATACTATCCACTCAATACTATGTATTATATTTTGATACATGATACATACATACTGATAAATATGATCCACCTCATACTATGTATTATATACTGATACATGCATAGTAAATATGTATTGAGGGCGCCTCGTGTCGAGTTTAACCGATTTTCAATCGAGCAGAAACTTCCTGCAAGGGAGAGGGAAGTTTTCCCGGATGAGAGAGAGTTTCCCGACTGGGAAAGCGGGGAAAATGGAAAATTTCCAGTGTGACGTCATTCCAATGTGACCTTGAAGCCTCGTGTGCTTTGTCGGTTGATTGTTAGAACAATATGCAGCCGCCATGACAGTTTGAAGCGCCAAGTTCAAAATTTGTTTAGAAACTTATCAATCAACACAGGCAGACTGCTAGCAATTCAACACAAGCTAGACTATAGTGAGGTCCACGTTATAATGGCAGTGTTTGATTAGCAATGGTATTGCTGCCTTGTCTATCATTCAACAAAGCGAATAGCGCTATCTTTCTCTCGCTTTGCTTTGTTCCCAAATCGTCTTTTAACAATGTAGAAATATTAATGGATTAACAAAATATTTCATCTTGATTATGAAAATTCATAATTTTGTGATGGAACCTGTCCTGGAGTTTAAGAGTTCATACCATAGATAAATTGAATGAAAAAGACTAAGAAATTGTCAAAAAACCACTGATTTATTGATAATTAGAAAGACCGGTTTCGGTTATTACACCATTGTCAATCTCTGATAAACTAATAACTAAACTAAACTAATCCAATCTCTGTTTATCAGAGATAAACAGTAATAACCGAAACCGGTCTTTCTAATTATCAATAAATCAGTGGTTTTTTGACAATTTCTTAGTCTTTTCCATTCAATATGAATAATTACCACAATATCAACTTCTCAACTACACAAAAAGTGACCATAGATAAATGATAGCATAAGTAGATATCCCTATGGTGAAGGTCGTTTATGTTCCAAATTTCAAGCCGAGTTTGTTAACTCAAGCTGCTGATTACTGTTGACTACTGTCTATTATTACTGTTTTGGCCGGGCGAGAGTGTAATAACGGCACAGTATGAGAGACTACCAGCGCCACATAGTTTCACCAAAAACAACTACTATGTAGTGAGGTCCACGTTATAATGGCAGTGTTTGATTGGCAATGGTATTGCTATCCTTGTCTATCATTTAACAAAGCGGATAGCACTAACTCTCTCTCTCGCTTTGCTCTGTTGCCAGATCGTCTTTTAACAATGTAAAATCATTAGACTAATGAATTAACAAAATATTTCATCTTGATTATGAAAATTCATTATAAAATTATTGAAAATATAATTTCTTGCTTTATGAAATATAATTATTGATTATTTCAAACTAGAATGAACCGTTAATATTACATCAATAAACCTGTATCAGCTACCGTCTATAGAAGGCATTGACAAGATAGAGGGTTTGGCAACGATGTTTTCCTATCTTTCTTCCCTGACATTAGTTATTATGATAAATGAGGGTAATTCCATAGCCACATGAACAGCTACTTAGCAGTCCTTGAGAAACTGAAATAAATAAAAAGTTGAGCCATTCAGTACGTCAAGTTTCCACTGCATCAAGTTTTCGTTGCTTACTACAGTAGTTAGTAGTATGCACAGTAGTTAGGATTTAGTGAGAATGATTGAGAAATGGGTTAGGAAGAAGTTAGTTAGAATTTAAAAGGTCAAGTCAGGGAAAGGTTAGGGGTTAGGTTTTTGCTTTTAAGGCTGTGCAAAGGCTAAAAAAAACTTTCTACTCGTGATATTTTTCAAAGTTTTTCAATTTGTTTATCATCAAGCTATCAAAATGAAAAGTTTTCTTAAGAAAACATTTTTTTCTGATCATTACTTCTTGAGATATGAGCGCCTAAAGATTAAATTTTTGGGACAGAACAGTTCAAATTCGGTAAGAGATAAATTCATGAGATTTATAAGATGGATTGTACATGTACATGGTATTGTTGATCTAGTAAAACAAAAAAATTTCGAGAATATAAATTTTTAAGATAGTTACTCAATTTACTAAAAATAACCAAAAATAACTTTTAGTTGAGTTATTTTTGGTAAATTGAATAACTTTTTCAAAAAATAATATTTTCAGAAAATTTTCGTTTTACTAGGTCAACAATACCATGAAGAATCCATTCTCTGAATCTCATGGATTCATATCTTACCGAATTTTATATATTCTGTCCCAAAAAATCAAACTTCAGGCGCTCATATCTCAAAAAGTAATGATCGGAAAAAAATTTTTTCTTGAGAAAAAATTTTCATTTTGATAGCTTGATGATATACAAATCGAAAAACTTTGAAAAATATCACGAGTAGTAAGTTTATTTTTAGCCTTTGCACAGCCTTAAATGGCGATATGTCGATATAATTCAAAATTATTTGATAATTTTATTTTAGAACTCTGTCCTCTAGGTTTTCTGTAAGCAAGAGAACTGAAAACTGTACGGATGTCACCCTTCAAATGATACGGGAGAGGTCAAAGATTGAAAATAGTAATGTGAAAAATAATGCTTCAGGTTATTGTATTACGAGAGAATAGTATATTTCGCACCTAGGGCCGAAAATGAGACTTTTCCGGCTCGAAATCGATTTTCAAGTCCGAGGCCGTAGGCCGAGGACTAGAAAAGATTGAGAGCCAGAAAAGCATTTTTGCCTGTGGTGTGAACACTATTTTTCGCCACACAGAGAAATATACAATATAGGCTATATATATGAGAATAATTGTTCATTAAACACTTCCGAAAGCAAAAGTGGAAGGTCATAGCCCTAGAAAATCTGAGGTAATCTGAATATCAGGAAATTGTCCAAGTATTTTTATTTTTTATTCTGATTTGTCTAAATAACCTAAAATGTTATGTTCAATTATGTGGGAGGTTGAGTTTATACCTTTTTATTCTTTCATATGACAATAAGATGATATTATTATAAATGTTTTAATTATTGAATAATAAACACAAATAATGAAAAGTGTTTTGATCAGCTGTTTTAGCACACTTGAAATTTGGCCAATCTGAATGTCAATGTCAACAATGCTTGTTGTCATCGACTAGGGAAGTTAAGGTTAGAAGTTCTATCCTACTCTGAAAATCAAATTTGAATAGTTTATAATATCTTATTTGTATTTCATTCATCCAAATAAAATGATAGTATCTTATTGCAAAATACTTTATTCAATTCTAGAAGCATAAACTGATTCCGTTTCATAAACTATTTTGTAAACACGTTCACATCAAATCAGAATCAGCTAACTTCAAGGTTATTTTACAGCCCTAGGGCCGTAAAAATTTTACCGGCCTGGTCAGAAAACAATCATTTTCGGCCTCCATATGACGCACGTAAACCAGCTCATTACATCCAAGTGGGGCGAAAAAATCATTACTAAACGGTATTGTTATTAAACGGTATTTTACTCTATGGTATTTTACTACTCACTCGTTATAGAATCTTTTTACAGAACTTATCACGTGTTGGGCTTATTCTTAGATCTTTCTCCAATCGAACTCATGTGACACTCTATGAAAAAGTGACAGCGGATGGATAGATTATTGATACTGTAAATAAATGCCTTTTTTCACTGTTTATAGATTACAGAAATGTTGTGTCAAAGTTGAATAAGTATTAAGAGCACTTATGTATGTCAGTAAGAGAAAGAGAGTCAGTCAGTCAGTGAGAGTGAGAAGAGATAGAGAGTGAAGCAGAGAAAAGAAGAGAGAGTGTGGATGAGGGGGAGAGTGAGAGAGACAGGATAAAAAAGCTAGTAAGCGTGAACTTTTCCCCGGACGGAAAGCGATCCATTCCAAGACAGTTTATCGCAACCAAGCCGAGTTGACAAGCCTAATTGATAGAGCCTAGGATCGCTTCAGGGGCGCTTTACATAATTGAACAACCTCACTAGG
>NC_052516.1:7945101-7994049 GCF_014356525.2 Nilaparvata lugens | reverse complement strand
AGAGGTAGGAGAAGAAAAAAGAAAAGAGGAAAGAAGTGATAATGAGAGGAGGGGACAGGAATGGAGGTAAACGAGAAAGATGAGATAAAGGAAAAGAGCGACTGGAGAAGATGGTGGTGAAGAATATGGATGAAAAACCTAAAAATCTGGTGTGGTGCACTCACACAACTTTCCTTGCCGTTATGAAAATTGATCACCTGACGCTAGTGTACCCGCGCATCTCAAGTCTACTATTCAAAGATTTGAGCCAGCTGGTGACAGGGCAATAACCCTGGAGACACACATGAGGTCTGCTATCTCTTCATAGTGAATGATTTAATAGAATCAACAATAATTTGCAATTGAATAATCACATTTTCTCAATTTAAAGCTTATTTCAATTTTAGGTGAAAATGTTACTGAACATTAATGTAGAGATTTCATGCTCAATCTACTCCACTTGATTTTTTTTGTTTCAATTGTAACTGAAGCCTGATAACTGGGAATCTATCTGCATTGATGGGGCGGAGCTCCTGAAATTTTTACAGTTATGGGACTTGTGGCAGTTGATAGAGCTTATCGATGACTATTTTAGGTATGAATTTGATCAAAATCGTTGGAGCCGTTCCGAGAAAATCACGAAAACCCTGTTTTGACAACATTTTCGCCATTTTAGCCGCCATCTTGAATTGCATTTGATCGAAATTGTTCGTGTTGGATCCTTATAGTGGAAGGACCTTCAGTTCCAAATTTCAAGTCATTCCGTTAATTGGGAGATGAGATATCGTGTACACAGACGCACATACACTCATACACCACACACACACACCCACACCACACACACACACACACACACACACACACCACACACACACACACACACACACACACAACACACACACACACACACACACACCACACACACACACACACCCACACCACACACACACACACACACACACCACACACACACACACACACACACACACACACACACACACACCACACACACACACACACACACACCACACACACAACACCCACACACACACACACACACACACACACCACACACACACACACACACACACACACACACACACACACACACACACACACACACACCACACACACACACACACACACACACACACACACACCACACACACACACCACACACACACACACACACATACAGACCAATACCCAAAACCACTTTTTTGGACTCAGGGGACCTTGAAACGTATAGAAATTAAGAAATTGGGGTACCTTAATTTTTTTCGGAAAGCAATACTTTCCTTACCTATGCTAATAGGGCAAGGAAAGTAAAAAGATGATGATGATAGAGAAGAACACAGGAAAAGAAGAAGAAGGAGAAGCCAGGTGGATAAAAAGAAGAGGAACGTGGAGGAGAAGAAGAAGAAGAAGAAGAAGAAGAAGAAGAAGAAAAGAAGAAGAAGAAGAAGAAGAAGAAGAAAAAGGAAAAGAACAAGCAGAAAAAGGAAAAGTTGTCGATGAAAAGGTAGAAAACTAGAAAGGGAGAATATGAGGCAGTGAAAATAGAACGCTCGTGTTAGATTGTATGTGCATCAGTGAGAGTGTATGCGACTACTGTATTTGTATTTGTATGTGGATGTGTGTGTGTTTCCACTTATGCCGATGTATTGAAGCAGAAATCGAAATTTCATGTCAGCTCCAGCATACAGCTTCTGACAATATCGTTCAGTTCTGTTTTGCCTTTTGCCCAACTGTAATTCACTCGCACAGCCCTTTTGCAAATACGTTTTCGCCAGTTTTTTTTTGCGTATATGTTGATGAATTCTGTTTTCGTTTCACACACACACATATATATATATATATATATATATACAAGTGGGGGCCTGATGGTGAATATATCACACGTTACTTGTTGAACGAGCATAGCGAGCTCCTACTTTTGATTCCGCATGGCTCAACTACTTTTTGCACAGCCAAAAGTGGGGTTGTTTGTATGTTTGACGATAACTGAAGGCTTTCTTCAATCATCAACACATATTCTTTTGACAATAATATGGTGCGTACAGACTTCGTTCAGCAAGTAACTTCACTCTCTGGTGGAATTCAGTGATAATGGTGTAACAACCGAAACCGGTATCTCGATTTTTTAATAAATCTGTGGTTGAACAATACCTATTCTCTCCATTCAGATTTTCTATCATTCTTTCGTCCTTTTTGACGATATTACAGGATAGAATTAAAAGTGCATAAGAAGCAAAAAGTCCAGTCAATATAGACATAAAAAAGGGGGTGTGCTTGAAATTTATATTGTAGTCATGATTTTTTAATAATTCAAATAATTTTTGATTTTTTTAATTTTTAATTTAATAATTTTTCAAAACCTGGTATTATTTGGGTACATAAGAGAAGTCCAGAACAAATTTCTTCATGCAAAATTTCCTTGTGCTAGATACAGGTTGGTCCAAAAACCTCGTATTTTCGGCTCATTTTCCAGTTTTCAGCTATTTTTGCCAAATCTCGTAATCGGACAGAAAACTTTGCTCCCACCTTTTTTATAGATTAAAAAATTCTAAATAAAATGAGATCATTCGGAACTCTCTATCTACAATGAGTACTGAGTTATCATTTTTCAAAAATATATAGAAATTGGCAATTTTTTGTGTATTGGAATATGGGCTTAAGTACACTAAACAATAAGTTTTCCACTTTTCGACCGAATTTGACTTATGATGCATGATTTTGGACCGCCTTGACGAGCCGAGAAGAATGAAGTGTAGTACGATGAAAATCTGAGCATTTTGTCAGAAGTTATAAGTGTTTGAAATTTTGATCCCTGAGATGTCCTTAAGCGCGCCTCTCCACTAGAAAATACTGGAATGAAGTGCATCTAACGGGTGATTCTCAAAGAACATAATTTTATGAACTTATGTCATTGTGCGAAATATCAATGTGAGGACAATGTAGTTGGTGATGATGGTTGAAGATGAAAATTAGATGTTTTTCACAATACAAGGAGCATTGTTGACAGGTGTACCTGGAAATCTATATGAGATAGAGCGCTCCACCTGATCTCTAGCCACCTGATGATTTTAGAGCACAAAAATACGCCCAGAGGATTTTGAATTATACATCTAAATGGTAACAATCGGAAGATATAGTTGATCAAAAACTGAAATTCATCAAAATTGATTTTTTCTTCAAATTTCACTCATTTTTGAAAAATCATAACTTAGTACTCATTGAAGATAGAGAGTTCCGAATGATCTCATTTTATTCAGAATTTTATAATCTATAAAAAAGGCAGGAGCAAATTTTTCTGTCCGATTACGAGATGTGGCAGAAATAGCTGAAAACTGGAAAATGAGCTGAAAATACGAGGTTTTTGGGCACAAGGAAATTTTGCATGAAGAAATTGGTTTAGGTCTTCTCTTATGTACCCAAATAATATATTAAAAAATCAGAACTACAATATAAATTGCATGCATCAATGTATATAGTGACTGGACAAAACTTGTAGCAATAATTTTTACAAATCAGAAAGTATGATATCTTCCATATTTGTATACCGAAAATTACCATTTAGGTACATGTAATCCTGAACTAATTAGTATGAGATAAGAGGTAATACCAAACTAAAATAATATAATATCATATAATACCGAACAAAATATTTTAATACCGAACTAATTAGTAAAGGGGAAATAAGAGGAACTTTCAATAATGAAAATGATTGATACTATATAGGGAATGTGTGTTGGATACAGAGTAAGAAAGAATTAATAGAAAAAGCGAGGAAGCATAAAGGAGTGAGAGAGAGAGTGTGTGTGAGAGAGAGTGAATGACAGATAGCCTGTGAGCGAGTAGAGGTTGATAACAGATAAGAGAAGATCATGATTAGAAATAAAACTGTACTCTTGAAAATAGAGACACCAATTTCGATCTTATATAGAGGAAGCTCATTGATACGTTCAGATAGGAAGATACATGAGTATCAATCTGATAACATACTGATAACAGTTGAGTAGTATAGTATCCAGGTAATATTGTATTGTCTATCCAATAACCTTGGAATAGCAATTATTCTATGATTATAGAATCATAAGCCTTATACAAAAATATTATACCAAGTGATACCTCCTAATTTTATAATTTTATGAAGCTATCAAATTAATTAACTGGATAATATTAATAATTATTATTCTAGAAGGAGAATGTTTCGATTTGTCAATAATGACGTTTTCAATAATTCTCATGTGCAGAATACTATTACTATTATCTGGTAATAATAAGGTTATAATAGTGAGTACCATCATCATAGTATATTCATAATATATTTATAATCATTTATCAAGAAAAAATAAAATAGTTGAAAGTAGTCTGGAGAACTAGAATTTTATGAGGATGTGATCAGAATGTATTTCACTCTTTATTAGTTCAAAAAATGTATTCTTGAAAAACTTGATATACAATTAAATATTTTAGTTACGGTGTTGTCTCCAACAATTTAAATTTGAATTTGAGTTTGTGAAAGAGCAATCATTTCCAATGAAGTTTGTAGATCCTCCGTGAAATAACAAATTTCGATAACTCAATAACTTTTGAGATAATAGTCTATTCAAAAAATGGCTGCCTCCTAGTGTAACAGTTGCTTCCCATTGGCTCAATGATTCTCCTTCCAATGAGCTGCTCTGTGATTGGTTGTTTACTGCGGACGGTAACTCCCACAATATGGGCGTGTCAGCCTACATTCAAGAACCAATCACAGCGATTCTGTATTCGTTTTGTTAAGAAACATCGTAAATCTTAGTTTGGTACCAGATTTTTGGTTTAACACAGCTAAAAATATGGGGGGGTTTACAAAATGTAAGAAACTTGTTCTAAAATCCCATTCAAGATAGATGAGTCTCATTTCAACATTTCAAGTCACAGATTGTAGAAAACAGAACTTTCTCATCCTCAGAGGAATGTGAAGCTAAAAATCATACATCTGGAAATAATTTTAATAGTTTTTAGTTATAGTTATAACAGTTCACAGTACAATCACATGCATACGTCCACCCCGTCTTTCCAAGGAGACGATAAGCCGTCGGTCTCGTCTACCTAGAAAGTAAACGTTATCTCTCATCATCATCACTTATTACCCACGCACAAGTCTAAGAGCTTATGTGGGCATCACCCTCAGTATTATTAGTTCTAAAAGGCCTACAACCATCCTCGGTAAATTAAGAATCTATATGCAAAAGTTAATCAGTCCAGTGTTTCAGATTTAAACAGTAGACTCATTATTTCTTTGAAATTTTTTGTAAGCAGCAAAGTCCCACTCTGTATCATTTCGAAGATACGTAAGCAGGTCCTCCGTATCATAATCATTCCTCTCTACACCAACCAGTTGTCAAAGAAGAGCAAAACCAAGAACTAACCGGTGGCTGCCAGAAAATGTTACTGTTGTCTTTCAGTTCAGTTACTTTCTAATCGTGTCCGTGTGTGCTTATCATTAGTGAACGTGCCGTGTCTCTTTGTGTTTCAAATCTCGCGATTAGCGATATATTTTTTAATTTTTCGACGAAATTTGTGTCAATGTGGGAACAGGTTGCCCCAAAACGCACCTGTGTAGAAAAGGAGTGAAACCCCTTGTGGGTCATGGATCAGAGATGATCTGAACAGCTGTTTTAGGATTTTGAAAGGTATGTTGGTTTTCTGAGAAGTTGGTGTGACTCATGTACCTGCCTTGCAATTTCTTTGAATTTCGGACTCATGTCTTATTGTAGAATTTTGTTCACTATATGTTTAGGAGGCTAGGTTTTCTAATAAATCTCAATTGAGATTTTGAATTATAAAAATTGAAATTTTAATTAACTACAGTGAACCATGTGACATTTTTGAATATGATACTCATAGAATCAAATCAATCTCCTTTGAATTTTGGCCTCATGTCTTTTCGTAGGATTTTATCCACTATGTTTGGGAGGCTAGGTTTTCTAATAAATCTCAATTGAAATTTCGAATTTAAAGTTTAATTTGAAATTTTAACTGAAAACAGTGAACCATGTGACATTTTTGAATATGATACCCATAGAATCTCCTTTGAATTTCGGACTCATGTCTTATTGTAGAACTTTATCCACTATATGTTTGTGAGGCAAGGTTTTCTAATAAATCTCAATTGAAATTTTGAAATTTTAAGTTTTCAAAATTGAAATTTTAACTGAATGCAGTACATCATGTGACATTTTTGAATATGATACCCATAAAATCTCCTTTGAATTTAGGCCTCATGTCTTTTCGTGGGATTTTTAACACAATGTTTAGGATGCTAAGATTTCGAACGGATATAATTATTGAAATTTGGAATTTCAAGTTGATGGTTTCCTGATCCATTCCGAGCTGCAATGTTTTAACAAACTTTTTTCTATGTTTTTCACACGACATGCAGTCAAATAAAGCCTCATTTGATTGCATGACGTGTGAAATACATAGAAAAAAGTGTGTTAAATTTTCAATTTTAACTGATTACAGTGCACCATGTAACATTTTTGAATATATCACCCATTTAAGCTTTTTTTAGAACTTTTGCCTGGTGTCTTTTCGTTGGATTTTATCCACTGTGTTTTTAGGATGCTGGGCTTTTGAATGTATCCCATTGAAAATTTAAGTTCCAAGTTAAATTTGAAATATTAAGACAACTGACTACAGAAGCACCTTGTGACATTTTTGTGTAGACTTTAATGTCCACAGGAGATTTCTAGGATTTACAAGGATAATAATTTTGATAGTTGAGAATGATTTGTATGTATCAATGTTTAAATAAATAAATAATGAGAGGATCATGAGAGGTAACACAGTTTTCATGGGCTCCGAACTCCCTGATTAGACAGAATAACTACATGAATGTTAATTGATAATTCGAATTATCGAATTAGGTGCATAAGTTTTTCTTTGACGGTAGTGCCTGTCATTTTGTAAGTTGGGATAATTGTTTTATCAATCTGTACTATTTCATGGCAAAATAAATCAATTTAAATTGGTGATAAAGCTCTTAAACTTCAACCCTATGGATCGATAATAATGTCTGAGGTATTGATTGATCAGTAGGGGGTAATAATAGATAACTTTTATATTGATGATGAATATTGTGATTACATGATCTTAAGTTTTAACAAGAATAAAATTCAAAAAGTTTTTGATGGTGGATTTCTTTCAATGAACAGATGACTGGCCTTATCAGTGTTATCACGAACACATGGTATAACAATATTCTTAAAGTTCTAAACTATTACCAACTACACAACATCTTAATATTGTCGTTACTGAAACAATGGTTTGTGGTATTAATATTACAGAAGCTCTTTAGATAGAATATTGTAGATGAAAATTAAATAATTAACCTTCATAGTTAGAAAATGAACTTTTGTTAATCAATCTTTTTGAAGGTTTTGTCAAGTTAAAATGTCCTATTAAATGTCCTTTGCTCTAGTTTCTACAATCTCCAGTAAAGTTATAGAATATAGGTATCACATTATAATATATAATGAAACAGATTAATTATTGAATTATGTAATCAGAGATTTAGTCTAGTTTTGGATTATGGGAGAGAATTTCTTAACGATAGAGAATATAAGATATCACGTCAACTATCAAATGTTACATTACGTTAACAATCAAATTATACATTTATTGCTAGAACTTATTTCATAGTTAATCCAAAATCAATAGTTCATTTTAAACACAAGGATTTTCTCCAGAAAATATTCAATTATTTTCTTGAATGGATATCAGAACAAAACAACTCGCTGTCTACGTCCAAGTGAGAAGGAAACTGAAAAATCCGGAAAAACTGATATTTTGAATGTCGAGATAGACAACAAAACCTCGAGCTCATTTTTCAATAGTTATAGATGAATTCCACTAGTGAATTCAATTTGTGAATTTTTTGTTTCATTAAATTTGATTTCCAAAATCTTGTGTAATAGAGTTCAAATTTCTTGATTCATGTTGTATCTCAATAAAAAATTCAGTGGTTAGATTTGGCCGCCTTAATTTATGTACGCTAAAACAAAAAAAAAACACAGACAGCTGATTCTAATACAGTTTTATTTACACTCAGCTATATATGGACTTTGATAATAATTATTTCCAAACTTGTCATTGATTGGAATCGGAGCTCTGAATCAATGAAGAAAAAAGAGCTGAGAAATCAGAAACCTGTACGATTTAGATATGAGGTAGAATTTCAGGAAAACAGTCACTAATTTGATTTACAAAAATACAGCATTTCATTCGAAAAATAAAATTATTTTTATTTCAATTTCGTCATCGATAACAGATCTTGATTTCAATATTCATAAAAATAAGAGTGCTCTAAGAATAGATTTCAAAATATGTATACTTTATTCTTGTAGGTTTCAATACATTCGTCCACTATACTATTCTCAAGTGGATGAATATTTTTGAATACTCTTTACTTATGATTTTATTCTCATGTATTCGATAATTTGTTGTGGGCTACATTCTTCAAATAAAGCATAAATTGTGTAAGCTATTGTGAACTCATCATCAATTGGTTCGGAATCCACCTAAAGCTGAGGTTCACTCTCCTCTCATCGTCATCCGTCTCATTATCCACGCACAAGCCTAGAGCTCAACTGGGCATCATCCTCAGTAAAACTAGAATACTCAAACTCAGATAATCAAAATAGAGCGCTTGATATGAGGAGGTAACATAATTCAACAACTATACATCTTTTCAATATAGCAGAGAGTGTTCTATAGTAAAATTGTGATCTAGAATTATAAGATTGGGATTTATCAATCAATGCATGTATTGATCGAATAAATAACTAGTAGTTCTGTGAACAGTAGACCTCACGTAGTATTCTCATCCACAAGTACCTGATTGAAACTATAGACCTTATGGAAATACAGCAATATACTGGCTTCTCCACACATCTGTGTAATCACTTGTCAGCTGATTTATGATGAATAATTCTATAGTCTGATTTTTACTCTAATATTGGCGTATGAGGGAGGCTCGTTTTTCCTTTTATATTATTCTTGAAATGCAAAATTTCCAAAAACCTTGTATATACGTCGACGCGCAATTAAAAAAGGAACATACCTGTCAAATATCATGAAATATAAAAGCGTTTCGCCGTAAATGCGCAACATATAAACATTTAAACATTCAAATAAACATTAACTAAGAGAAATGCCAAACCGTCGACTTGAATCTTAGACCTCACTTCGCTCGGTCAATCAAGTAGATGGATACTTTTTGATAATACTCTCTATTTATGATTCCCATGTCTCCCATAATTCATTGTAGGCTACTTTTTTTAAATATAGCATAGGGTCAAAATTGTGTATTATGAACTCATTATCAATTTGTTCAGAACCTACCTGATGCTGTAGGTCCACTCATATCTCATCATTATAATCTGAAACTTATTCAGAATATTAAACTCTTGAAACCATCATGAACCATCAAATAGGAATATTATCAGGCCTATATCAGCAATGTATAAAGCCGAGTTCTAGGTGAAATGATCCAAACCATTGAAGGCCTATATCTATAATATAATAAAGGAAAGAACTAGCTTATACACGTACGGGATAGGAAATTCTCAAATGACGCATAATCACGTCTGAACCACTCAACTGATTAACTTGAAATTTTGCTTATCGATTCCTTATTTACCAAAGATGGTTTATAGGCCCATTTCAACTCTTCAAGATTTCATTAGGTCAAGTGTTAATTTTGTCAAGTTTTTAATAAGACCATTGTGGAGCACGGGTTACCTGCTAGTGATATAATAAAATGAGTTTTTACTGAAAATAAAAACTGTTACAGCTGTTATATAGCTATGGTGAATGTGATATTTTCGAGCTCAAAATTTAAGTGTTTTTATTCTTTATTTTGTGAATTTATAGTTTGTTTCATGTTTTTAAGAAACTTTTATTATTAATCCATCCAAATTTAAAATTGTTTGTTCTATTCTAATTTATATTTTAGATTGTGATTTGGTGTAGAAATTTGAATGGACAAAACCTATAATATTTGGACAATTTAAAACTAAATTAGGAAATTGAAGAAGTTTTAGGCAATAGCCTGTTTTTTCTTTTCCGATTCTTGTATTTTTTTTTGCTAACCTTATAAATAAATAAAATGAGAACCTGGTGGGCAGATAAAAATAACACAAAGTTACAAAAATGAACCAATTTGCATAGTATCTTCCACTTAGGAGTTTTATGAAGAATAATAATTATCATTATAATAGGGTTGTTGAACTGGTATAACCATGTTGAACAATCATGCTCATAGAAACCATATTAGGCCTATATCAGCAATGAATAAAACAGACTTCCAGGTGAAATGATCCAGATATCTCGTTTAGGGAGAGTGTGATAGGCCTATGAGATAGATACCAGGTAGACTATCTGGTCTGCGGCGGTCACCCATTCCGTGACCGAACGTCACGATCTGCCGGAAGTCGTGATTGCGTCGTGACCAATCGTGATCTAGCGCTGAAATATTCAAAAGAGAGCTATCACTCGTGTGCTGTGGGAACCAAATTCGTGTATCTGTGTAATTCACTCGTGTTTCGTGTGTTTCCCGGCGAAATCCGTGTGAGAAAGGTGAAAGAAGATAGTGGGTACAGAGGAAAACATAAACTCTAAAGCTGCATTTACACCAAAGTTATTAACAAAATGTTAATAACTTAAATCCTTATAGATTATATTAAATTGAACGGAACTTGAAAAACACATATGTTCATCATGTGTATGATCAGCTATGTTCAATCTAATAGAATCTATAAGGATTAAGTTATTAAAATTGTGTTAATAACTTTGGTGTAAACTTAGCTTAAGCATAACTCATAATATAGCATTTCTTTATGGTTTTGCTAACTTGATCATGAGTTAGCTACACTTCTTATCTACTAATTTTGTGGGACTTTATGCTTAGTTTTTGGGAGTTTGTTGTTATTGTTGGGATAAAGCTTCAGATAGATATGAGGTGGAGTTCTAGCCATAATATGGTTATAGGGTGGTTACACTTATTATCTACAGGGTGACACAGAATAACGGGAACTTTTAAAAACACCATAAGACATTAGTGGGAAGGGCTAAAATGTATTATATTCGAACTAATGTAAAGTAAGCCCGGTCCAGACTTTTGCTTGAGCAAAAGACTGAAGATAAACTTGAGCGTCTTGACCGGGCTTAAGAATTATTAATAACATCTATCACTTTTTGACAATTTCTTCTTCAAGATGGCTTCCTCCTGCACGAATACACTTTTGAAATCTGTGTTGACGATTCCTCATTGCTCGCTGCAACATCTCATCTGGGATATTGCGGATTTCATTTTGAATTATGTTTTTTTTTTTAATTCATTCAAAATTATTGAAGAAATTATGAGACAAATCCACTCTGCATTGCATTCAATGGCAACTGTGCGAGTGAGTATTGTTTAGTAACCGTGTAATCTCACGATTAGGTTGCGTTTCCTGGTCCCATGATCTGTCCACCTGCGATTTTCTGTTTGTGGAGCTTTCTCAAATCATACGTTTTCACAACTTGACCAATAACTGTGGTCGAATCATAACAGACAATTCAAAATGAAATTAACAATATCCCAGTTGAAATGTTGCAGCAATAGTTCAGGAATCTCAACACAGATTTCAAGAGTGTAATCATTCAGGAGGAAGCCATGTTGAAGAGGTAATTGTCAAAAAGTGATAGATGTTATTAATAATTCTTAAATAGTAAGTCTTGAACTTTACATTAGTATGAATAAAATCATATTTGGTAGAGAGTTAGTGGGGAGGATATTTTTAATATTCTTTCCGAAGAATGGACATTGATATGTCCAAATCTCCGCCAAATTTATGTTGATGCATAACAATATAATTATCTATAGTTATTATATTACAAATTACTTGTTCATATCATATACAGTTCAATAATTATTTTCTTAGTCTATATTATGTAAATTCATCTATAATTTTGCTGTATTGTAAGCTATTGTATATAAGTGTATATAAGCCAGTATATATTGTAATCTACATAAATAAAGTACTCAATCAATCAATCAATAAAATCATGATTGCCCTTCCCACTAATGTTTTATGGCGTTTTTAAATGTTCCCGTTATTATGTGTCACTCTATACTAATATTTTTAGCAATTAATGATTGTTCTGATTCATAGTTTCTGAAAGTTTGTTTCTCTTGTTCGGATGAAGCTTCAGATAGAGATAGGATCTCCAGGATGATAGACAAGGATAGCAACACCAATGTTAATCAAATAATCAAATACTGCAATTATAATGTGCACCTCACTATACACTAACTCCCACATTATGTCCTCTACCTTCCACAAAGAGTCTACATGAGTTCACATAGATATCATCGGCTCCTCTGTCCATGACGATAAGCCTATGAGTCAATAAATAATGTATGTAGATTGAAGAATAGGTTCAATAACCCAGCACATATTCATATAATATGTGAAGTCGACGGTCGAACGTCAAAGAACTCATCCGATAAGACAATGCATATGTGCTTGTGTGTGTGTTTGAGAGAGAATTGTGTATGTGTGTGTGAGAGAGAGTGAGTTGTGTATGTATGTGTGAGAGAGAGAGAGAGTGTTGTGTATGTGGGTCTAATTAGGTCGAGTACACACACGTACACATACGTTAGTTGCGGTAGCCTCTAATGTTCATGGCTTGTAATTGTTACACAGTTCCGCTATAGCTTGACTTCAATTTGAATTATTGTTGTTCAACTGAAATTTGTTAGCGGATTGTTTTTGTTAGTTTAAGTCATGACATACTAAATTATGAATAATCTATTTCTTATTTTATGAAATAAAAATACTAAGAAATTGTCAAAAACCACACATTTATTGATAGTTAGAAAGACCGGTTTCGGTTGTTACACCATCGTCAATCTCTGATAAACTAAATCTAAATACGATAGCAGCAGAATTTATTCTAGTATGCGAGTACTTCTATTGGTCAAGGACATGAACGCCTGCCATTGGCCCAGCTAGACAGGCTCCTCCCACTTAACGGTGTCACTAAATGGCGGCTTAAGCAACAGACTCGTCTTGATAACAAAATTTACTTTCAGTACAAAATTAGAACCAAGAAAACAAGTAAAAGATAATCAAACAAATATTTAAATATAAAAACTATTGGCTAATGTATGCTTACAATGTTATGATAAAACTAAATTTGTTGAATTGGTTGAAGCGAATCTGGTCATTTAAACTATATTGGGAATTGTCCTTAATTACTCTTGTTATTTCTAAAGCTTCGAGAATATTCAAAGATCTGCCTTTGTTTTTAACATGCAGAAACTCAACATTCTCCTCAACTGTAACTTGTGATTATATGTTATCAAATGTTCTGCAAAGTTAGATTCCCCATTTTGTTTATTCCAATCTCTGATGTGTTCTTTAATTCTACTTTTGAAACTTCTACCTGTCTTATTATTTATTATTTTTTCTTCTGCTCCTAATTTAAATTCTACGTCTTAAACTTCTTCTTCCTCTCCTTTTTATTTTTCTTCTCTTCCATCTTCTACTTACCCCTTGTCTTCTTCTTCCTCATAGGTAATCAATATAATCAATAACTACTTTTTGTACGATAACTATTTGAACAACTATCATAATACAAGTGCTATTTGAATTTTCTCTCTCCCAACATCAAACAATTTCTGAATTGGTCGCAAATTTCTGTTTGAAATTACAAAGTTTTCCAAGCATTTCAAGTGCTCTTGACAGTTTGATCCCGTAGCTACTCACTGATTTTCATTTGTCACTCAAATTGAGTGCCCAGTTACTAGAGAATGCAATTAAATACTCGACAAATATCAAGATTGGCACTTATGAATTTCCATTATAATAAGTTAAGGTTGATTCCCCTAATAATAAGTTAATGGAACATCTTTTTTTTATTCACGAAGTTAAATTGAGAACATTTTGTTTCATTGTTTTTCTAACATGTTGATTTTAATTGTGATGATTTTTCAAGAGTGAAATTTCTACGTTGAATTCAATCAATAACTCAATTTAGATTCATTCAATAATAATGTCAAAATATTCGAGTATAACCAAGAAAAAGTTACTCTCAATAATCTTGAAGGTACCAGGAGATCTACAAAGGTATTCCCTTTATTCCAATAATGATTCTCAACCTCCGAGAATTATACATGGTTATGTTAACACAAGTGGTTATCACTTCCAGTCTTTGGTCTTATTCTGCACGCCAGTCTGACAAAAATATAAATTTTTCATGTCATTCAATTTTGAGAACTGTGAAGAAAAGGTACACAAATGAATAAATTGTGACAAAAACTAGTGAGTTGATAACTCTAATCACAATATAAATCATTATTGGTTTATTAATTAGAATGAGCATTGATTGTCGGAGTCAGATTTGATGACTCATTGATTTAAATATTGAATTAATTCAGACTAATTTTCAATCTTGCCTTCTAAACGTTTTTCGAATGACTGTTGACTATAGTAATGTCTAGGTATTTGATCAACATCGGTGTTGCTATCCTTGTCTATCACTCGACAAAGCAGATAGCTCTATCCTTCTCTAGCTTTACAATGCTGTCAGATCTTTTTTTTACAATGTAGATTACAGTTTGATTTCCACAGTGATGCAGATTTGATGACTAGTGACATCGGACTCCCCCACATAGTAGATACATAAT
The DNA here is from genome assembly GCF_014356525.2 of Nilaparvata lugens. Taxonomy (NCBI): domain Eukaryota; kingdom Metazoa; phylum Arthropoda; class Insecta; order Hemiptera; family Delphacidae; genus Nilaparvata; species Nilaparvata lugens. The sequence goes on along the minus strand of NC_052516.1, from coordinate 7,979,345 downwards.
AATAACAAGATACACAATTGATTAACAAAATATTCAATTTCAATCATGAAAATAAATTCATCATTACATCTTTAGAAAATATAATTTCTTGACGAATGAAATATAGAATATTTTAAACAAAAATGAACAGTTGATAATACATCAGATATACCGGTATCAGCTATAGAAGGCAGTGGCAAGGCAGAGAATCGGCAACGCTGTCCTATCTTTCTCCAACGCCATTATAACGTGGACCTCACTATAGTGGTAGAGGAGTAATACTTGAGGACTGAAAATTTTGTGAATTGAAGAACTACAAGACTTAACCAATTTCGGACTATGTGTAACCTTATCTAAATTTGGGAGAGGAATAGCACAAGGTTACATCATTTTTCCTCTTCCTATCATTTTGATAATATAGACTATTTATTGTATAAATGAATAAAGATTATTTGAGCACAAGAAAGTTGTACGAAATGAATGTAGTACACAGGTTTCACCAACAACTTCTTCCCGAAAATCAAAACTCGGACAGAAGTCTTTCAATCCAAAACGATAAGTCAAAAGTCAATAACCAACCCGGAAATCGGAAGTAAAAAAAATCTGTCATCAATGTTTATTGAGAAAAAACCAACGCATCTCTGATATTTCAGCCTCTAGTACATCCTAGAGCTACCTACTTATTTCTCAAGTGCTAGACGAAGGTTAACCCAACTCTACTCGATTGGATAACAAATAAATCAGTGAAAACCAGTATAATAAAACTAACAACACTAAACTAGCAACTACTATCTTCCATGTAATTTCTTAGCGGCTCTATACACATCAATCGTCCATGACCCATATTTGTCTACCAAGGGGCCCGGAAAAGATGAAATTTATGGATAACCACTCTTAAAACAGTCTACCGTTAAATCTATATACTCGGCGTAGGAAGGTACACCAACTTGAAATAATGTTGAAAAGATAAAATTTATGGATAACCACTGTTAAAACATCCTACCGTTAAATCTATTTCTTTTCACGGCGTAGGAAGTTGCACCGACTTGAAATAATTTTGGAAAGATAAAATTAATGGATAACCACTCTTAAAACAGTCTACCGTTAATCTATTTCTATTCACGGCGTAGGAAGGTTCACTGATTTGAAATAATGATTAAATAATTTTGGAAAAGATTAAATTTATGGATAACCACTGTTAAAACAACCTCCCGTTAAATCTATTTCTATTCACGGCGTAGGAAGGTACACCAACTTGAAATAATGTTGAAATAATTTTGGAAAAGATGAAATTTATGGAGAACCACTCTTAAGACAACCTACCGTTAAATCTATTTCTATTCACGGCGTAGGAAGGTACACCAACTTGAAATAATGTTGAAATAATTTTGGAAAAGATGAAATTTATGGAGAACCACTCTTAAGACAACCTACCGTTAAATCTATTTCTATTCACGGCGTAGGAGGGTACACCAACTTGAAATAATGATGAAATAATTTTGGAAAAGATAAAATTAATGGATAACCACTCTTAAGACAACCTACCGTTAAATCTATCTTATATACCCGGTGTAGGAAGGTACACTGCCTTGAAATAATTTTGGAAAAGATTAAATTTATGGATAACCACTCTTAAAACAGCCTATCTATTTTATATACTTGGTGTAGGAAGGTAAACCGACTCGAAATAGTGTTGAAATAGTTTTGGAAAAAAAATTTATAGGTGCGTACAGATTTACGCGCCGCGAACATGAGCAATTCACTTTTAATCAGCTGATGCCAAGCTTTTTATATCTGTATCTTACAGTTTCTGTAAAAATACAGATATAGTCAGCTGATTAAAAGTGAATTGCTCATGTTCGCGGCGCGTATATCTGTACGCACCTTATGGATAACCACTCTTAAAATAGCCTACCGTTAAATCTATTTTATATACTCGGCGTAGGAAGGTGCACCGACTTGAAATAGTGTTGAAATAATTTTCAAGTTCTGTGAGGGACTGTACTGAAGGTAGGCTTAGATTAACACTTGTAAAGGAGGCCCACGTTTTGTTTGATATTATCTCTGTGACTTGTAAAAAATACTATTCTAACAATAGTAAGGTTTAGAGTGGGAGGACCTGGTATGGGCGTAGCTGTATTTATTACTTCCTAATCTTGTATTATCACTTTCTTAAGATGTTTCCACTCGTTTTCTCTGATAATACAGTATGCTACCGAGTTAATACTGGTTTATAGCCGTCTTAGTAAGGCGTAAACGCCGTATTTATGTTTTATGTAGTAAATAAATACAACAAATTATGTAGGAATTCTTCTTCTTCTTCATGTACCGTCCCCATGGCGGAGGTTGGCTATCATGATGGCGATTTTAATTCTATTTACAGCTGCTCTGAATAGGTCATTGGATGTACACTGGAACCAATCCCTTATGTTGCGCAACCAAGATATTCGTCTTCTGCCCACTGATCTCTTGCCTGTTATTTTTCCTTGCATAATAAGGTGCAATATTTCATATTTCTTTCCCCTCATTATGTGACCTAGATACTTTAACTTTCGTTCCTTAATTTCACCTATGAGCTCTGGCCTTTTCTCCATTCTTCTGAGAACCTCTTCATTTGTTACATGGTCTGTATATGAGATTCTCAGCATTCTGCGGTAGATCCAAAACTCAAAGGCTTGAATCCTCTCTTCACATAATTTATTCAAGGTCCATGCTTCCATGCCATATAACATAACTGGAAACACGAAACACTTAAGGAGACGAATTCGGAGATCCATTTTTGTATCTCTTGATATCAGTAGACTCTTCAATTTGATAAATGCAGCACGTGCCTTCTCTATCCTGATTTTAATTTCAGTGTAGTGATCAGCGTAGGAATTAGTAGGTGTCAAATACAGTACATGCAATTACATAAAATAATTGAACGAGCGTAATCGATTTCTCACTTTTGAGGCCAAAGTCATTGTCCGTCTGTTTGTATGTTCTACAATAACTTTATAAAGAATTGATCAATCAGCTTCAAATTTTGAACACGTACTCTTCGAACCTTTTTAAGTTCGTTGAACAACAAAATTAACTCACTCCTTCGTCCTTTTTCAGGATATAACAAATAAAGTTGAAAGTGCATAAGACAAAAAAATTGTTGTGATTTATCATTTAGTCAGCTGAAGAATTCAATCACAGCAGTTTTTTTCATTCATGCGTTACATCAGCTGATGCTATTGGGGAGCTATCACATGCGCTGACACATGATTTAAGCTGGTTAATATAACGGTGCGTACAGATATACGCGCCGCGAACATGAGCAATTCACTTTCAATCAGCTGATGCCAAGCTTTTCATATTTGTATCTTACCGTTTCTGTAAAAATATAGATATAGTCAGCTGATTAAAAGTGAATTTCTCATGTTCGCGGCGCGTATATCTGTACGCACCTTTAGATGTTGAAGCGACAGAGTAATATTTGAAGTGTAATTTTTCATTTCATATAAGAACCCCAATGAAGCCTACTGTCAAATTTCTTGTAAAAGTTTTTTCGATATTTAGCTGTTACCATAATTTCCACGAACTCTGTATAGTTTAAAAGTTGTGTGATTGAAGGATTACAATACAACAGTTCTTGCGCGAGTTCTCCAACCCAGGGGGTCACTAGTATAACTTGTATTGAACGTAGATTATGATTGTAATACTGTACAGAAATAACCAAAATATAGTGAAGTATTTCACTCATTATGAGTACTAGCACCTCAATTATCTTATCTCAAATCGGTTGGCAATCTAATATCAATCTAATTTGGATTGTAAAAAGCATGAAAAGAAGATATTACGAAATAAGAAATTATGATATATAATTTATAGTTCATATAGAAATGTTCTATCTAATCACAGTGAATTGAGATCAATTCCCAGAGGAATGCAAACATTTCTCTCTCAAAGGCCCGGTTGCAGAAAACCCGGTTAAATTTAAATTCTGATTAATTTCACGTGAACCAAATCAGAGAAGACCATTTCATAAAATGGAATTAATCAGGAGTAAAATGTAACCGGCTTATGTGCAACCGGCACGAAGTACCTGATTGATTACAAAAGTTCAACAGCTGAGTCATAATTTTATCTCACTCCCACACACATGCACTCGCTCACTCACTTCAATTATCAACAGACGACGAAATTATCATCTGTTTTTCCAAGGATGAATTATCATTTTCATGTCCTTCAGCGAGTTTTCCCAGGGATGAGACCTAGTGCAATTGAATTTTCATATCATAAACCTACTATGTTCTAAATTTCGTGAAAATCGTTAGAGCCGTTTTCGAGATCTGTTGAACATAAATAACCAGATAACCAGATATAAAAATATAAACAAATATACAGAAATTGCTCGCTTAATATAATAGGATTATGAATGTGGCACCTTAATCATCTTATCTCAAATCGGTTGGCAATCTTATATCAAATTTGGATTTTTGTTCATAATAATTATTAATTCATTAGCATTTGAATAATTGCAATATATCAGTAATTATCAACGAGTTTACATCAATTTTTGATGTAAGAGCACTGTTCAAATTGAAACGGATATTTTGAAAGGCAGCAAAATAATATCTAAATCAATTCAGAATCCGGATCCTACTCCATTCTCTACATCGACTATGAATTAATTCTAGGATGCAATATTTTCTAACAGGGGTCAAAGTAAGGAATGTGACCCTGATCCTGATCATTGATAATTCCACCTTTCAAAGAGTGTTCTACAACACTCATTGACAAAAAAAAAATGTAGAAATAGAGTTCTTTGTACTGTAACTTATCTAAATATATCCATACACTTGATATTTATATTAATTACTTCATATAAATAGCTGAACAAATATTTATGAATCTAATATTTTCTGTAATTGATATTGTAGTTTTAGTTTTTTGGGAAATGAACATTCATTTATTTAAATGGAGAATAACAATGATTCACACATCAATATAAAACCGGAGTTCCGTAAACCGTGCTTATAGCAATGAAGTTATAGTGCCTAAATTAAGCAGACTATGTCTCTTGAATTTATACCATTTATTTTTGCAATAATTAAGCTAAACGTTATTGAATAATTGAACTAATTCAATTAATCAAACAATAATCATGAAGTAGTCTATCCCTTTAAAAAAAATTGAACCTTAAGTAATAATAACAGGCTTATAACGAACATAAAAAGGCTAATAATAATAAATTATCATACACAGTGTCATAAAATAAACAATCTATAGTTTAGAAGTATAGAAGCTATAGTATAGATATTCTAAAAAATAAAAATAAATAAAAAGTAATGTAATAAATAATATTTATTCATTTTAAATAAATATCAAGTTGACATTTCAACTTGAAAATGACCTAATTTGGGGTCGAAACTATTTGTTGTAATATTTTAAATAATAAAGGGTACGTACTTCATTTTTCCATATTGTTTTTATTAATATTTATAGATATTTTCTCTGACATCACATATCAACTACTAGTTACTAAAGTAGTATGTAGTACTTTAAATCCTTATAGATCCTTATATAGTGAGGTCCACGTTATAATGGCAGTGTTTGATTAGCAATGGCATTGCTATCCTTGTCTATCATTCAACAACGGGGATAGCGCTATCTCTTTCTCGCTCTGCTCTGTTGCCAGATCGTCTTTCAACAATGTAGAATTGATAATTTATTAACAAAATATTTCTTCTTGATTATGAAATTATTGAAAAATATAATTTCTTGCTTGATAAAATATAATTGATTTTTTTAACGAGAATGAACAGTTAATATTACATAAATAAACATGTATCGGCTACCGTTTATAGATGGCATTGACAAGACAGAGGATCGGCAACGTTTTTCTCCTATCTTTCTCCACTGCCATTATAACGTGGAACTCACTGTAGATCCTTGTACTTGGGGATGTATTCACACAAACTAGCCTAGCATTCTACATCTGAATAATTTTTATAATGGTGTAACAATGTCATAACATTTTTTATAATAGTAATGAATAAAATAAATATATTATGCTATGATATCAGCCACTACCTCCGTAAACAAAGCCGTAGTACATTGGTGTGACGTCAGCACAGGTAGGGCTCCTACACCAATAAAAACACTAGCTGATGTAGATCAGCTGAAATCAACGAATTTTTATTGGTGAAGGAGCCCTACCTGTGCTGACGTCACACCAATGCACTACGGCTTTGTTTACGGAGGTAGTGGCTGATATCATAGCATAATATGATTATTTTATTCATTACTATTATAAAAAATGTTATGAAATTGTTATACCATTATGAATTTTATTCAGATGTAGGATGCTAGGCAAGTTTGAGTGAATACATCCTCAAGTACCACGGCTTGTTTACGGAGGTAGTGGCTGATATCATATAGCATAATGTAGTTATTTTATTCATTACTATTATAAAAAATGTTATGAAATTGTTATACCATTATGAATTTTATTCAGATGTAGGATGCTAGGCAAGTTTGAGTGAATACATCCTCAAGTACCACGGCTTTGTTTACGGAGGTAGTGGCTGATATCATATAGCATAATGTAGTTATTTTATTCATTACTATTATAAAAAATGTTATGAAATTGTTATACCATTATGAATTTTATTCAGATGTAGGATGCTAGGCAAGTTTGAGTGAATACATCCTCAAGTACCACGGCTTGTTTACGGAGGTAGTGGCTGATATCATATAGCATAATGTAGTTATTTTATTCATTACTATTATAAAAAATGTTATGAAATTGTTATACCATTATGAATTTTATTCAGATGTAGGATGCTAGGCAAGTTTGAGTGAATACATCCTCAAGTACCACGGCTTGTTTACGGAGGTAGTGGCTGATATCATATAGCATAATGTAGTTTTTTATTCATTACTATTATAAAAAATGTTATGAAATTGTTATACCATTATGAATTTTATTCAGATGTAGGATGCTAGGCAAGTTTGAGTGAATACATCCTCAAGTACCACGGCTTGTTTACGGAGGTAGTGGCTGATATCATAGCATAATATGATTATTTTATTCATTACTATTATAAAAAATGTTATGAAATTGTTATACCATTATGAATTTTATTCAGATGTAGGATGCTAGGCAAGTTTGAGTGAATACATCCTCAGTACCACGGCTTTGTTTACGGAGGTAGTGGCTGATATCATATAGCATAATGTAGTTATTTTATTCATTACTATTATAAAAAATGTTATGAAATTGTTATACCATTATGAATTTTATTCAGATGTAGGATGCTAGGCAAGTTTGAGTGAATACATCCTCAAGTACCACGGCTTGTTTACGGAGGTAGTGGCTGATATCATATAGCATAATGTAGTTATTTTATTCATACTATTATAAAAAATGTTATGAAATTGTTATACCATTATGAATTTTATTCAGATGTAGGATGCTAGGCAAGTTTGAGTGAATACATCCTCAAGTACCACGGCTTGTTACGGAGGTAGTGGCTGATATCATATAGCATAATGTAGTTATTTTATTCATTACTATTATAAAAAATGTTATGAAATTGTTATACCATTATGAATTTTATTCAGATGTAGGATGCTAGGCAAGTTTGAGTGAATACATCCTCAAGTACCACGGCTTTGTTTACGGAGGTAGTGGCTGATATCATATAGCATAATGTAGTTATTTTATTCATTACTATTATAAAAAATGTTATGAAATTGTTATACCATTATGAATTTTATTCAGATGTAGGATGCTAGGCAAGTTTGAGTGAATACATCCTCAAGTACCACGGCTTTGTTTACGGAGGTAGTGGCTGATATCAAAGCATAATATGGTTATTTTATTCATTACTATTATAAAAAATGTTATGAAATTGTTATACCATTATGAATTTTATTCAGATGCAGGATGCTAGGCTAGTTTGAGTGAATAGATCCTCAAGTACAAGGATCTAAAGTGAGTTCCACGTTATAATGGCAGTGGAGAAAGATAGGAGAAAAACGTTGCCGATCCTCTGTCTTGTCAATGCCATCTATAAACGGTAGCCGATACATGTTTATTGATGTAATATCAAATGTTCAGACGTCACACGAATGCACTACGACTTTGTTTACGGAGGTAGTGGGCACAGGTCACCTGCTAGCTAATAAAAGTAATAAATTAATTATATAACCATAATGCTACGATACCAGCCCACATGTAACGAATTACAATATTCCCTTGAAAATATTTCAAAGCCAACCTCTCTGTAACATTACAAGCTTACTCATTAATTAACAAATGATATGAATCATTTGTCTTCAAGAAACTAAACTAACAAAGAAGTAACTGTACTTGTTAATGACAATGATAATAGGAAAGGGGGACGTGGGGTAAAGTCGTAAAAAGACTCAGTAGGTGGTTAATGCTGTAGAAATATATGTATAATTATTTATGATCTATCTACACGGATATATCTATTGATATTTTTATATCTGTGTATATAACCAGAGACAATTAATCTATAGTGAGGTACATGTTATAATGGCAGTGGAGAAAGATAGGAGAAAAACGTTGCTGATCCTCTGTCTTGTCAATGCCTTCTATAGACGGTAGCTGATACAGGTTAATTGAAGTAATATTAACTGTTCATTCCAGTTTAATATAATCAATTAATATCGGGGGATCAAGCTTTGCTCTGGAGTGTAAAAGCATAGAAAATTTGTAACGAAAGATTGAATTTATAGTTTATATTCATTTATTCATTTTCTCAGTTGTACAATTATTTTTACAGTTATACAGTTATATGAGGAGGCATAACAGGCTTATGCCCAAAACTGTCCCTTTTCATATTTATACTACAGTCCAAATCAAAATCTAGGTTAAGCTACTATCAAAATAATAATTTATTCAGACTTCAAAAAAGAAACACATCATCAATTACAAATAGATATACTATGAATTCGATTTACTATGTTTGCTACAATATTTGTTAATATACTATGTACTATTCTACACTAACTGCATCTAGTTACTATTTTGGACTTTCTGAAGTAATCATGTTTCCTAAAAAAACAGAAATAAACGAAAATAAGTTTCTCTTGCTGAATTTTTCATCTCGTGAGATCAGCTGGATGATCCCACACATGCACTCGTTCACTCTCTTCCATTACGGTATCGACAGACGACAAAATTTCCAGCTGTTTTTCCAAGGACGTATTTATCCTTTTAATGTCCTTCAGCGAGTTATTCAAGGGTTGAGACCTAGTGCAATCGAATCTTCATATATTATAATAAACCTACTTTGTTCCAAATTTGGTGAGAATCGTTAGAGCCGTTTTCGAGATTCGTTGAACATAAATATTTACCCATATAACCACATAACCATATAAATATATATATATATATATATATATATATATATATATATACGGTATATGTGTATATATATATATATATATATATATATATATATATATATATATATACACAGAAATTGCTCGCTTAATATAATAGGATATTTTATTAAGCAATAAATTATATTTTTAAATAATTTCATAATGCATTTCCATATTAAGATCAAATATTCTGTCAATTGATTATCAATTCTACATTGTTAAAAGACGATCTGGCAACAGAGAAAAGTGAGGAAGAAATAGCGCTATCCACTTTGTTGAATGATAAACAAGGATAGCAATACCGTTGCTAATCAAAAACTGCCATTATAACGTGGACCTCACTATAGGTATATTTACTGCTTAAACGGTATCTTTAATTCATGTTAGAACACCGTTTCAAGCCATCAAATATTACTAGACGTTTCATTACTGAATGTTATTACCGGTTAGATCGTAGCACAAAAGCATAGAATAAAACAATCATAGTACGTATAGCAGTTTTTTACTGACAAAGGCTAATAAGTCTTATCAGAAAACATGCATTTGATGCCAAATTGAAAGAGAATTCATTGGCAATCTTCTCGTTCTTAGTTTATTGTCGCAAGATCAAATACTTGGCTAGTAGCTGAGGTAGTGATGTAGTGCAGTTGATGTAGGTGATTAATCAAACATGCACCTTAAAACGTGTAATTAATCAATTAATTGAACATGCACTTTCCTTTATTTGTGTCTGGTCACAACAAATTATGTGAGATGATGTAACATCCAATTCTTGTCTAGAGTGGATTATTTATTTGTAGCATTTGTCTAAAACTAACTTCATGAAAGAACTAATTCTTGGATATTGAAACTGAATATATTTATTTATTATTTTACAAAGGCGACTTTCTAGAAGTATTTTAAGCCTAGGTGATGATGATGGGATGAATGATAATACAATGAAGGTAGAGTTATGAATGGATAAAAATTATAGGTTATGCTATCCACTTGAATTGATTTGAGTCCACTTTTCAGTCCAAAAATAGATAAACTAGAAATTTTGAATTTGATTTGAATAAAAACTGAATATAATAGAATGATTACATTCAATAAACTCTCAGAACTTGAAAATATTGAGTTATCAAGAAAAATGTTGAACCAGAAATCAAAATATATTTTGATACGCGAGGTATTCACAGGCTGGAAGGCATTGAATGATCAAGATAAGGGTTGACACTGATTCTCTTCAGATATGCAAAATATTCAAAGGCTCCAAGGAATTGAATGATTGAAGTATTTGTAAAGAGATATTGAAGTACTGTATTAAGTGATTCAATATTCTAATCAACTGATTTATCTCTTCAACCATTATACTGTAATGAAATTGTAGAAGATTTATTTCTTCTTTCAATCCATCACACTTGTATCACAACAGAATTTATCTTTATTAACTAAACTTGTAACATTTACGATCGAAAAATAAATTACGTTAACCATTTAACCAGACTTATTCAAAGAACCCGAAATATACAATAATTTATTATCAATTAATAATTAGTGACAATTATTGTATACTAGCAGGTAATCCGTGCTCCACAATGGTCCAATTAGAAACATGACAAACTGAAAACTTGACCTACTGATATCTTAAAGAATAAGGCTATAAAGCTGCGTTTACACCAAATTTATTAACAAAATGGTAATAACTTAATCCTTATAGATTCTATTAGATTGAATATAACTTATCATACACAACATGATGAACATAATATTCGTCAAGTTCCGTTCAATCTAATAGAATCTATAAAGAAGGAAAAATAAAAAAAATGTTAATAACTTTGGTATAAACGCAGCTTAAGAAATTTCTGAAACTAACTATTGTATGTAATTGTAAACTATAATATTTTCCGTAATTGATGTAGTAGTTAAATTTTTTGGGGGGGAAATCTATAAGGATGAAGTTATTAACATTTTGTTAATAACGTTGGTGTAAACCCAGCTTAACCATCCTCGGTAAATTGAGAATCTATATGCAAAATTTCAAGTTAATCAGTCTTGTAGTTCAGACGTGAGTCATTCGTGAATGACGTATCCCGTACATGTATAAGCCAATTATTTCCTCTATTATATTATAGATTTCGGGTTCTTTGAATAAATATGGTTGAATCATTAAAGTAGTTTATTATTTGATCGTAAATGTTATAAGTATGGTTACTGGACAAATTCTATTGTGATGAAAGTGTGTGGATATAGCCAGCATCTTGGGACTTTTATCATGTATTTCATCATCTACAGGCAAGTGAGGAAATGCTATGTGAATGTAGGCCTATATAGCGCTAAAAATCACCCTCCTCTCATTTTAACGGTTATTAAATTAATTTCCCTCTCACAAAATGTTTTGAATTCTTCATATTTTTTTCCATCCTGGGAATTTTTCGCCTAAAACAAATTCTAGATACTGATTTCCATCCTCCAACCCACACCACTCAAACTTCGCATTCATTGCATGGATTAAATACTCATAACTCATACGTGATTAGGCAGAACTCATGTGTGACATTCATGCGAAAGCGGCTGACATTTGATGTCAATCCATCATCCGACATATAGGACATGATCGGACATGGACATATACATACATGTAGGGATGACTTAATACGTATGCATTATGTTGCATATGCAATGACCTTCCCGATCAGGCTAATGAAGAGAGAAGCGGTTGATATGAAAGCGATTGCTTATCATTGGAGAGTTATAGCGGTTCTTAAATATTCTATGACCTAATTTATTGTCGTGTGTGATACTGAACGTGTGTTGAAGCATAGGTTTTTTAGTATATAAAAAACACTCTAGAAGTATCGTCACTCTATGGTTCCAGGCTTGTAACTGCCTAGTGAAAATAGAAGTTTTTGTAGTGGTTCAATGTAGTATAATTCTGATAGCTCAGTGAGTTTATAGAGAGAAAAAATAGGTTGTAGCGTAAAATAACCAATCTATAGTAAGGTCCACGTTATAATGACAGTGAATAAAGATAGAAAAATAGCGATGCCGATTCTCTGAATTAATTAATCATATTTCTACACGGTCAAAAACATAATTGGCATAGTTGTGGAACTAGAAAAGGATGGTACCACCGGCTTTGTCGAATGATAGACAAGGATAGCAAAACCAAAGTTGATCAAATACTGTCATTATAACGTGGACCTCACTATAGAAGATATCCTCACTCTATGGTTGGAGCTGCCGACTTGAAATAAGAGTTTGTGTAAAGTTTTACTGTAGGATAATTGTGATAGCTCAGTGAGTTTATAGAGAAAAATCATAGGTTGTAGCATAAAATAACCAATCTAAAAGTATTGGCACGCTATAGTTGTAGCTTCTGAGATGAAATAAAAGTTCTTGTAGTGTTTTGCTGTAGGATAAAATTATTCTGATAGCTCATTGAGTTTATAGAGAAAAAATCATAAGTTGTAGCATAAAATAACCAATCCAGAAGTATTGTCTCTGTATGGTTGTAGCAATCGAGTTGAAATGAAAGTTTTTGTAACGTTTTACTGTTGGATAATTCTGATTGCTTAGTGAGTTTATAGAGAAAAATCGTAGGTTGTAGCATAAAATAACCAATCTAAAAGATATCCTCACTCTATGGTTGGAACTGCCGACTTGAAATAAGAGTTTGTGTAACGTTTTACTGTTGGATAATTCTGATAGCTCAGTGAGTTTGTAGAGAAAAAGTATGAGTTGTAGCATAAAATAGTCAATCAAAAATAGCCAATAGTCATATTGTCACTCTATCGTTGAGCTATCGAGTTGAAATATAGGTTGGAAATTGAAATTGTTTGTTTAGTGATTCACTATAGAATAATCTTGATAGCTCAATTACTTTATTGAGAAAAAGACTTTTGTTGTTGTTTATCCATCTTGTTTTCACTAATATAATATTATAAAAAGACTTTGAATGATTATTAACTCAAGTATTCTATTCAACTTACTCAAGATTCATTACAGTACAGATGAGCAAATGAAGCTCACATTAATATGATTTTTTAATGCTAGATGTGAATTGGTAATTGAATTTTACTTCTTCAAATTACCTCAGTCCTATTGAGGAATTCAAATCACACAGATTAACTCGAGTTGGTAACTCTCAAGAAATTCAAAATAATTTTATCTTGACATTGTGAATGTTTTAAATCTTCTCCGTACCTGAATGAAAAATAAGTGTCCATTAAAATTTTCTTTGGTAATAGATGTGAATTTGTTGATTGAGTATTACTTCTTTGTATTACTCTAGTCCAGATGAGGAAATAAATTCCACATGAATATTGATTGATTGATGCAAAAAGTACATCATCAAAATGATAGGGAGAGAAAAAATAAGGTAACCTTGTGCTGTACCTCTCCCAAATTTAGATAAGGTTACACATAGTCCGAAATAGGTTAAGTCTTGTAGTTGTTCACTTCACAAAATTTTCAGTCTTCAATTATTCTCACAAAGTAGTTTTACTTTCCTTGCCCTATTACCATAGGTAAGGAAAGTATTGCTTTCCAAAAAAAATTAAGCTACCCCAATTTCTAAATTTCTATACGTTTCAAGGTCCCCTGAGTCCAAAATAGTATATTTCGCACCTAGAGCAGAAAATGAGATTTTTCCAGCTCGAAATCGGTTTTCAAGTCCGAGGCCGTAGGCCGAGGACTAGAAAAGATTGAGAGCTGGAAAAACATTTTTGCCCGTGGTGCGAACGATATTTTTCGCCACACTACAGGTATTGCTGACAAAATAAATAAAGAATACAAAATAAATAATACTCGTTAAGCTATCGTACCTATCTCTTGATTTTAGTGGTAGAAGATTTGCAGTCAGGATTTCAGATTCTTTTAAAATTTCACTTGGAATACCACAGTCATCTTCAAGCATTTTTGAAAATTCGGAATGCACTAATCAACAATAAATAATTGAATAAAACTGGTTGCGAAGCGAATTAGTTTGATTCGAAACTGGAACTGAAATCATGGCGACTTTAGCTGATGATGAAAGTGGCCACTCGCCCGATCTAGCGGATGACTTATTAACTACTTCCATGAGCGGCTGGAAAGAGACAACTTTCTGGCCTAGCCCGGAAAAGAAACCCTTTTCTGACGTCGTCTGCAAACAAGGTCTTTCAGATCTACGTAGGGACTGGAAAACAGCTGCTTTCTGTGCAGTGTGGCGAAAAAGTGGTTTTTGGGTATTGGTCTGTTTGTGCGTGTGTGTATGAGTGTATGTGCGTCTGTGTACACGATATCTCATCTCCCAATTAACGGAATGACTTGAAATTTTGAATTTAAGGTCCTTACAATATAAGGATACGACACGAACAATTTTGATTTAATTCATTTCAAGATGGCGGCTAAAATGGCGAAAATGTTGTCTAAAACAGGGTTTTTCGCGATTTTCTCGAAACGGCTCCAACGATTTTGATCAAATTTATACCTAAAATAGTCATTGATAAGCTCCATCAACTGTCACAAGTCACATATCTGTAGAAATTCCTGGAGCTCCACCACATCTATGAAAAGTTGGATTTTAGATTCCCAATTATCAGGCTTCAGATACAATTTAAACCAAAAATTTCAAGTGGAAAAGATTGGGCATGAAAATCTCTACAATTTATTGTGAATAACATTTTCACCTAAAATTTAAAATAAGCTCGAAATTCGAGAAAATGTTATTATTTCAATATTGAAAACTGTTGGCAACTGTTGATTCTATTAAATCATTCACTATGAAGAGATAGCAGACTTCGTGTGTCTCCAGCGTTATTGTCCTGTCATCAGTTGGTTTGGATCTTTGAATAGTAGATTTGAGATGCGCGAGTACACTAGTAAGGTGATAAATTTTCATAACGGCAAGGAAAGTTGTGTGAGTGCGCCACACCAGATTTTTTGATAATCAGATGCTACAAAACCAAACATAGAAGAAATATTTTCACTAAAATAGGAAATATTCACATATTAATGAAATAATTTTGAAGGACCAAAAAATCAAACTCTATTTCATTGATAAAAGATGTGAATTTCGTGATTGAAGATTACTTCTGAATATTATTATTACTGTAGTAACTGTAATAATTACTGCAGTAGGCCTATCACCGTATGTGCTGATTCAAATAGTGGCAAAAACCAAACTCGTTCCAAAAATGAAACCATATCTTCTCTCGGAACGCATATGCAGGCTTCAATTGTGAACAAGCATATGTTGCCGTACTTTCATGAGCGGACGTGACTGGAATTCAAGAGGCTTCATTTGAATTCAAGCAATCCCCGCTATTTATTTGAAGAGTTGGCGCGTTTCCGGGCTCAATCCCATGCTAATATAACGGCGAATTGTACCCTGGCAGCTCCTTTATTCGAATCATTGTCTCAGTCACATACTGATCTACATTTCTCATGCCTTGCTTGCAACAATGATATGTCAGGATCCACACTACAGCTTCCTCACTTCTCATATGTATTTCCTTGTTTTATTCACCCTACTTCCTATATCTTTCTCTTTTCTTCTACCGTATCTAAGACTACACAAATGTTTTCAATTGATGTGAAATATTTCTTCTATGTTTAGTTTAGTATTCCTTGTTTTTCTTCACCCTTCTTCCTATATTGTTTCCTTTCCTTCTACCGTAGGTATCTTAAGCTAAAACTACACTAATGTTTTCAATTAATATGAAATATTTCTTGTATGTTTACTTTTAAAGCATCTAAATTTTGAAAATCTACTTTGGAGTCCGATCTACTAGGCGTCAAATCTGCAAAACCGTAGAAACCCAATCCGAAAATACTTGAGGACTGGAAATTTTGTGAATTGAAGAACTACAAGAATTGACCTATTTCGGACTATGTGTTATCTAAATTTGGGAGAGGAATAGCACAATGTTACCTTATTTTTTCTCTCCCTATCATTTTGATGATGTACTTATTGTATAAATGAATGATTGACAGTTTCCTTCTTCCATCGTCTTCTGTAGTAGTCTATCTGTGTAATATTTCTTCTATGTTTAGTTTTGAAGCATCTAAATTTGAAAATCTACTTTGTGAAAATACTTGAGGCCTGAAAATTTTGTGAATTGAAGAACTACAAGACTTAATCTATTTCGGACTATGTGTTATTTGAATTTGGGAGAGGAATAGCACAAGGTTACCTCATTTTTCCTCTCCCTATCATTTTGATAATGTACTTATTGTTTAACCTTTACTTTCCCCACTCAAACCCACGAGCAGTCGCGTGTTGTATTTTGTTCAACATCCAATTTTCCAAGTGTTATGTAGTCTGTTTACTGTCAAAATATATTTATTAATAATTAACTTCTCCATCTTCTTGGATTATTTTACGCCTATGAACATTTGGATGATTACCATTTCATAGCCCAATAAGGTACATCAAGCAAAGCCATCAATTCTGTGTTATTGGTTCGTTTACAGTCCCCGTATACAGTCTTTCCCTATCTTGTGCACAGTGCGACTTATGCACTGTGGCGACTAAATTGCACCTAAAGACTGAACCATTGCTCGGTTGATACTGCAACTCAGTGGAGTGATGGGGGGAAAGTTTTGGAATGCATAGGTGACTCATTCACTGACCACCCCATTCAATAGTTTTGTGCAGTGACACTGTTGTACTTTTTACAACAGCGCGACTGCCGGAAGGATAAATGGATGAATGAATGTTATGTTTTCTCGTGAATTCTATAATCTACATGAATGATATTCATAATTTTGATCGTAATTAAATTTGTTTCCTGTTCCCTTAACAATAACAATCGAAATCAGTTCAGCTGAAGATGTGGCAGGTGTTGCCATGAAACCTGGTTCTGTAATTTAAATTTATTTTTGAACAAATATAGTAGTATTGACAACATTGACGTCTTAGGCCCTGTTGCAAAAAAGCCGGTTGAATTTTAATCGTGAATTATTTCTCGAGAACCAATCAGAGAAGACGTTTTTGAAAAGACAGCTCCTCTGATTGGTTCTCGTGGAATCAATCACGATTAAAATTTAACCGGCTTTTGTGCAACCGGGCCTTAGACGTTGATGTTGTCCATCTCACTAAATTTGTTCAAAAATAAATTTAAAGCTGCATTTACACCAAAGTTATTGACAAAATGTTTTTTTTTCCGTCCTTATAGATTAAACGGAACTTGACAAACACATATGCTCATCATGTGTATGATAAGCTATGTTCAATCATAGAGAAACAATAGCATAAGTAGATATCCCATGGTTTAGGGCGTTTATGTCGCAACTTTTACTGTTATCTCATGCCGATAGTTCATGTAATTCTTTCCCGTGAAGCTGTGTGACACTGGTAGTCTCTCATATTGTGCCGTTCATATACTCTCACCCCAACAAAACAGTAAAAATCGACAAAAATCAACAGTAATCGGCTTGAGATAACAGTAAAAGTTGCGACATAAACGCCCTATACCATGGGATATCTACTAACGCTATTGTTTCTCTATGGTTCAATCTAATAGAATCTATAAGGACGGAAAAATAATCATTTTGTTAATAGCTTTGGTGTAAACACAGCTTAAGACGTTTATGTTGTCAATATCACTATATTTGTTCAAAAATTAATTCAAATTACAGAACCAGGTTTCATGTGAACACCTGCCACATCTTCAGCTGAACTGATGAGTGTTTCTTCAGCTGAATTTAACCGGCTTTTGTGTAATCAGCATTAATTATTTTTTCAATGAAAATGATATCCTATTATAAACATAACCTCATTCCTTTTTTCGAAACTTATCTATATATATATAAAAGCGAAATGGCACTCACTCACTGACTGACTGACTCACTCACTCGCAGAACTAAAAATCTACCGGACCAAAAACGTTCAAATTTGGTAGGTATGTTCAGTTGGCCCTTTAGAGTCGCACTAAGAAATCTTTTGGCAATATTTTAACTCTAAGGGTGGTTTTTAAGGGTTTAAAGTTCGTCTTTTAGCATGTATATTCTTCTTCTCCCAATCTCTTAAATTATAATTGAAATCTCAATATCATATGTTACTAGCCGTCAGGCTTGCTTCGCTCGCCATATCCGTTTAGCCAGACGTTTAGTCTGGACCCCCGACTGGATCATCCTAACATATGATAAAAATGCTCAAATAAAAATTGCAGGCGAGCGAAGCGAGCCTGCTGATCTCATTCTTGGACGATCCAGTCGGGGGTCCAGGGGGCGGAGCCCCCTGGCTAGACGGATATGGCGAGCGAAGCGAGCCTGACGGCTAGTATTCATATAATTTTGGGAGAAAGACAGTTTTGAGTTAGGACCCAAAATCCCGTTCTGTTTGCACCCACACACACACATCAATCGATCAATCAATCATTTATTTCTTTCCAAAACATACATGAAAAAGTCAAAAACTAAAAACTTCAAGCTAAAGAGAAATTAGTTACTGTATAAAATTCATTTTTTTACAGTAAACTCGTTTATACTGTAGCATGCTAAATCCATTAATATGGTCTCAGCAATACATCGATATTTGTTCATACGATGTTTTGCCGTTACCGATATTATGAATTCTATCAGGTTAAACAGGACTTGAACATCATCTGTTTGAAATAATCTGTTTAATCTACTAGAATTTATAAGGACGGCAAAATAGCGTACAAACAAAAATCGATGTGTGTGTGTGCGGGGCCAGTTCCAGCTAAATAATGGAATGTTGAAAATTGAAATAATAGTTTGAGTTCTAGTTCACGAAAACAATGAAACTATACGGACAGTTTCGTGCAGAGTTGTTGTTGTTGTTCAGAGTTCCCAGATAATTTTGCAGAGCAAAAGTTGTCACAGCTTTGTGGTGTGAAGTCTCCAACTAAACTCAACTATACTATTTATACTATACTATACTATACTATACTATACTATACTATACTATACATACTATACTATACTATACTATACTATACTATACTATACTATACTATACTATACATACTATACTATACTATACTATACTATTCTATACTATACTATACTATACTATACTATACTAACTATACTATACTATACTATACTATACTATACTATACTATACTATACTATACTATACTATACTATACTATACTATATACTATACTATACTATACTATACTATACTATACTATACTACTATACTATACTATACTATACTATACTATACTATACTATACTATACTATACTGAAAATCAAGTCATACTGTCGGCATCGCCTGGATGGGAAGCATTCTCAATGATGAATCTCACTAAAGGGAGGTCCACGTTATAATGGCAGTGTTTGATTAGTAATGGTATTGCTATCCTTGTCTATCACCCAACAAAGCGGATAGCACTATCTCTTTCTGGCTATGCTCTGGTGCTAGATAGTCTTTCAACAAAGTAGAATTATAATTAATTAACGAAATATTTCATCTTAATTATAAAAATTCATTGTGAAATTATTGAAGAATACAATTTCTTGCTTAAAAAAATAATATCGGAGCACCGAGCTTCGCTCGTTAATTTTATTTATTGATAAACAGAATACAATTTTCTAAAATGATCGTGTTTGTATTTCACAGCTGGCTGTACGTCATCTTCTGAATTTCGGGGATGCGATATTCTGATTTTTCACATACTCACTCGCTCACTCACTTTTTTACTATCCACAGCTGTTTCAGCCAAGGATGAATTATCCTTTTAATGTCGTTCAGCGAGTTTTCCCAAGGATGAGACCTAGTGCAATCGAATCTTTATATCATAAACCTACTACGTTCCAAATTTTGTGAAAATCGTTAGAGCCGTTTTCGAGATCCGTTAAACATAAGTAACCAGATATAAAAGTAGCCAGATATAAAAATAACCAGACATAAATATAACCAGATATATAAATACAGAAATCGCTCGCTTGATATAATAGGATAATTGATTATTTTAAACGAGAATGAACCGTTAATATTACATCAATAAACCTGTATCAGCTACTGTCTATCGAGAGCATTGACGAGACGGAGGATCGTCAACGTTGTTCTTCTATCTTTCTCCACTGCCATTATAACGTGGACTTCACTATAGAGTTGAACACTCATTTAGTGAGTGTGACTGAACTATTGTATTATCCACACTTTGAAACAGGTCACCATAGTGTGAGAGAGAGAGTGTTATGGAGTGAGTGGGAGAATGAGAAGGAGTGAGTGAGAAACAGCACACTTTTGCAGCTGACAATACGCACGTAGACCACTGAAATACTAGTGACCCCCTTGGTTGGAGAACTCGCTTATGAACTGTTGTATTATCTACTCATTGTAGCAGATCACCAGAGTGAGAGAAAGAGTGATATGGAGTGAGTGGGAGAGTGAGAAAGAGAGAGAAAAAGTTCATTTTTGTAGCTGACAATACGCACGTAGACCACTGAAATACTAGTGACCCCCTTGGTTGGAGAACTCGCTTATGAACTGGTGTATTATCCACTCATTGAAGTAAGTCACCAGAGTGAGAGAAAGAGAGTGTTATGGAGTGAGTGGGAGAATGGGAAAGACAGAGACAGAAACAGCGCACTTTTGCAGCTGGCAATACGCACGTCGTATACCACTGAAATACTAGTGACCCCTTGGTTGGAGAACTCGCTGATGAACTGTTCTATTGATTTTTGAAATTCACAACTTTTTATAAATAGTTGGTGAAAATTATGGAAACAACTTAATATTTCTTCTACAAGAATGAATAGAGTTTCATTGGAGTTCCTATTTGAAATGAAAAATTACTTTTCAAAAATTAATCTGTCGCTTCAACATCATCTGTCGTTGACCCTCATACAAATCTATGTATTGATAGAAATAAAAATAGGAATATCAGTACCCTTTTTTAAAATTGTCCACTTACGACATGTTTCGGCTATGATTTCAAAAAAGGCAGATGCCAAAGGCTATGATTTCAAAAAAGGCAGATGCCAAAGGCTATGATTTCAAAAAAGGCAGATGCCAAAGGCTATGATTTCAAAAAAGGCAGATGCCAAAGGCTATGATTTCAAAAAAGGCAGATTCCGAAGGCTATGATTTCAAAAAAGGCAGATTCCGAAGGCTATGATTTCAAAAATAGGGTACTTGGATTTCTATTGTTATTTCTATTCAAGAGTAGCCCTAACGTGGAAATACACTATTGATATTTGAAATCCGCAACTTGTAATAATATACAATTCAGCATCCGTGCGGTGTCGAGAGGGAAAAAGCTATCCTCTTTGTCAAAGGACAGACAAGGATAGAAAACCAATAGAATTAGAATGAATCTTAGTATCAAAAGGAATGAAACTGAAAGAGAAATAGTAGAATATTTTGAGGTTCAGATATTGTTTCTGGTCATTTACCATGATAAATGCACCCAGTCAAAGTCTACCTTAGAATATATAATGTTTAGATTTTTGTTGTAAAGTGTAGATGATGAAGAAGAAGAAGTAGAATAAGAAGAAGAAGGAGAAGAAGAAGAAGAGAAGAAGAAGAAGAAGAAGAAGAAGAAGAGAAGAAGAAGGAGGAGGAGGAGGAGGAGAAGAAGAAGAAGAAGAAGAAGAAGGAGGAGGAGAAGAAGAAGAAGAAGAAGAAGGAGAAGAAGAAGAAGAAGAAGAAGAAGAAGAAGAAGAAGAAGGAGAAGAAGAAGAAGAAGAAGAGAAGAAGAAGAAGAAGAAGAAGAAGAAGAAGAAGAAGAAGAAGAAGACGATGCAACGAATAAGTCTCCCTCTATCATGTTTATTTGTTATACACTGTAATGAAAAAAGAAGAAATACAATTTTAAATTTTAACTTGTTATTTTGATGGGGCTATCAGCTTGTTGTTCCCATGTACCCATTGCATAATATTGTTCAAATTTATTTCTGAAATGCAGCGTTATTTTCGTGTACGTTATTGTTTGCGCTGCCAAGAGTTCACTTCTAATTGGATGACACAGAATTATTTTGGCTGCATTATCATCTGTTGGAGTTTTCGGAAATGTGAAAACAGTTTATTTATCAACGGTACTGATGGTCGCTTATCAGCTCTTATGGTCGAGCTGAGATCGGAAATTTCGTGAAAACAGTTTATTTATCAACGGAACTGACAGATATCGAGATGAAAATAAGATCAAGGGCAATTCAAAGCAACTGTTTTTAGGCTGATAACTTGGAAATTGTAGAAGAATCTTTTGTCGGGGTTTATAATGTCTAATAAATAAATGAATTATATTCACTAAAGGAAATATGTTCTCTCTCATTCCTCTTCATGAATATTGAGGGCCAACATTAGAGCTACTGGAACAAGAATGAAAGAAAGGTGATCAAATTTATGTGAATAAAAGAGGAGTCAAAGATAGAAACGGAAGGGTAGATGTAGGTCATTTTTAACAGTTTTTTTATTTATTAGGTTAGCACAAACAATACAATGATTGAAAAAGAAAAAACAGGCTATTGCCCAAAACTTCTTCCATTCCTAATTTAGTTTAAAATTTTCCAAATATTATACATAGGTTAGGTCCATTTCGATTTCTACACCAATTATGTTTCTATTGATTAAATATTTATCAATACTTGATGGAATTTGGAGTATTCATCTATCTCATTATTAAAGAAGCCATATTTCTATACCAGGTAGTCGCAACTGTTTCATGAATGTTTAGGAATCTTAAGGTTTTTTCTGTGTGGTTGTTGTTGATATCCATAATATATGGAATGGATACGACTTGATATTGTGAAAACCACTGATTTATTTGAACAATATTTTAGAAATACTAGTTTCGGTTCTAACACCGTTATCGCATTAACAGTATCTAGTAGAGACTTGACAACAGCATAAAAGTTGTACCATTATCATTCTCAAATGAGCAACTGAGAGCAGCTCATACGTTGAGTAGCAGATATTATAGTGTGGTGAAGCCCTATGATTGGCCATTACCTGTTGACCAATAAAAGTTGAGCTCTACTGTCATTGGCCGAGACACGAACACGCCCAAGTATTATAAATATGGTCATGGAAACTGCAAAACAATTACAAATGAAGAGAAACTTAGTAAGTTAACCAACAAACCTAAAATGGATGATATGATAAAGAATGATAGAATATACAATTTGATAAGCTATAAACACGAAAATATTATTTTGGAATACTTGGGCGTGTCTATTCTCGGCCAATGATAGTAGAGATCGACCTTTATTGGTCAACAGCTAACGACCAATCTAGGGCTTCCCCCCCACAATATACATACTGCTGGTCAATTTTCAAGCTCACAGGTTACAAGAGATGTTAATGGTGTAAAAACTGGAATTACTATCTCATATTGTTTCAATAAATCAGTTGTTTTGAAATATGTAGTTGTTTTCGTTCATTATGTTCTCGAGTTAAATATTTGAATTTGAATGAAATTCTGGCGAGAATATATTGAGGTCGAGACTAATAATAATAATCGCCTTTATTGATCAAATATACAACAATTTGTTACAAAAATATTTCTATATAAGTTTTACATTACTGGCATTCGCCCCATGGATAAGATCCGTCGAGACTATATTGAGTCAAATATTTGAATTTGAATAACATTATATTAAGGTCCACGATATAATGACAAATAATAGAACATCGTTTCAAACTTGAGAACACTTATTTTCAACTCAATTTCAATCGAAGTAAAGATTAATGAATTATGAATGAATCTGCAACATTATTTAATAATCGGAGACCAGCAAAACAAGACATTCTCAACTCAATATCAATCTAAGAGAGGTTAAATGAATTATCAATAAATCTCCACCATTAATTAATAATCGGAGACCAGTAAGACAAGGCAGGTGAACTTATTTTAGTGACTCAGAATCTCTCAACAACCTGTTTCCTAGACGAGTATATAAGAACAGTTGCATCAGTAGATGAGAGGAAGAAAGTGTGGAGAGAAAAGGACAGTGTCAGAGAACGAAGAGGACAGAAGAAGAAGAAGAGAGGAGATGAAAGAGAATGGGAAGAAGGAGAAAGGTAAGAGGTGAGAGAAGAGGGAGGAGAATGAGAAAAAGGCAAAGCATGAGAAGAAGGAGAAGAAGATGATGATGAAGAAGAAGAAGAAGAAGAAGAAGAAGAAGAAGAAGAAGAAGAAGAAGGTGATGACTATGAAGAAGAAGAAGAGAGTAAAAAGAAGCGGACCGTTAGTGGATAACGGAACAGCATTTAGAACTTGTTGATAGACTACGTTTAACTTTCTTTGACTAGAATAGTAGTTTATGCTTGCCTTCACTCCAACCAGCTTACTGCTCATTATTATATCTATATTTGCACTCTGTCTATATATTTGTTATCAGTTACTTTTCTATCTCGTTAGCAGAGCTGACTTTATGCCTGCAGGGTTGGCTGCATTGTAATTGAGATATTACACGACGTTTGTATCTTTAATAATTTTAATTCTGTTTGAATTTTCTCAGGTAAGAAGAGACTGTACTGTATTGTACTCGAGAACGTAATTTGTAAAACTTGAATCTTACAATAATTTTATGATTATGTGTTTTTTTTAACATTTTTATTGCCCATAAAAACAAAATACAAAATAAAAAAAAACTTACAAAAGAAATATTCTAGATTATAATATTATGCTATTTTACAAATAAATTAAAATTACATGGCACCACCCAGCAAGGGCAAAACCCTGACCGCTGAGTGAGAGTATCAGCTGTTTAGACAATATAAAAATTTATTATAAATAATCAAAGCTACAAAAATCGAAGTTAACAATAAATTACTAGTAATTATAATATTTGACTGATGTCGAAGAAAAATTTTTGTATCACTCACTTATTTATCTGTTCCATCCTCTGTCTGCCCCTATTAGAAAGATATTCTGACAATGCATTTGGCATGATATTTATTATTTTAGAGCTAAGATATCCCAATTGTCTTCGCACTATTGTCAAATCTGAATAGTTTATATTATAAATGTTATGAGATGTAACTCTCAGGTTATACATAGAAACGTTATTATTCTCTGTTTAATTTTATTGATTACGCGGCGTTGTATCTTTTAAATAATTATAATTCTGCTTGAATTTTCTCGGGTAAGATGAGACTGCACTGTATTTTACTCAAGAACGTAATTTGTAACAGTTGAATGTTACAATAATTTTATGAGTATGTGTTTAATTTTATTGATTACGCGGCGTAGTATCTTGTTAAGTGTTTAATTTTATTGATTACGCGGCGTAGTATCTTGTAAATAATTTTAATTATGCTTAGATTTTCTCATATAAGAAGAGAATGTACTGTATCTTACTCAAGAACGTAATTTGTAAGAGTTGAAACTTACAATAATTTTATGATTATGTGTTTAATTTTATTGATTACGCGACGTTGTATCTTGTTAATAAATACAATTCTGCTTGAATTTTCTCAGGTAAGAAGAGACTGAACTGTATTTTACTCGAGAACGTGATTTGTAACAGTTGAATGTTACAATAATTTTATGATTATGTGTTTAATTTTATTGATTACGCGGCGTAGTATCTTTTGAATGATTATAATTGTGATTGAATTTTCTCAGGTAAGAAGAAACTGTACTGTATTTTATTCAGGAACGTAATTTGTAACAGTTGAATGTTACAATAATTTTATGAGTATGTGTTTAATTTTATTGATTACGCGGCGTAGTGTCTTTTGAATGATTATAATTGTGATTGAATTTTCTCAGGTAAGAAGAGACTGTACTGTATTTTATTCAGGAACGTAATTTGTAACAGTTGAATGTTACAATAATTTTATGAGTATGTGTTTAATTTTATTGATTACGCGGCGTAGTATCTTGTTAAGTGTTTAATTTTATTGATTACGCGGCGTAGTATCTTGTTAAGTGTTTAATTTTATTGATTACGCGGCGTAGTATCTTGTAAATAATTTTAATTATGCTTTGATTTTCTCATATAAGAAGAGAATGTACTGTATCTTACTCAAAAACGTAATTTGTAACAGTTGAATGTTACAATAATTTTATGAGTATGTGTTTAATTTTATTGATTACGCGGCGTAGTGTCTTTTGAATGATTATAATTGTGATTGAATTTTCTCAGGTAAGAAGATACTGTACTGTATTTTATTCAGGAACGTAATTTGTAACAGTTGAATGTTACAATAATTTTATGAGTATGTGTTTAATTTTATTGATTACGCGGCGTAGTGTCTTTTGAATGATTATAATTGTGATTGAATTTTCTCAGGTAAGAAGAAACTGTACTGTATTTTATTCAGGAACGTAATTTGTAACAGTTGAATGTTACAATAATTTTATGAGTATGTGTTTAATTTTATTGATTACGCGGCGTAGTGTCTTTTGAATGATTATAATTGTGATTGAATTTTCTCAGGTAAGAAGAAACTGTACTGTATTTTATTCAGGAACGTAATTTGTAACAGTTGAATGTTACAATAATTTTATGAGTATGTGTTTAATTTTATTGATTACGCGGCGTAGTGTCTTTTGAATGATTATAATTGTGATTGAATTTTCTCAGGTAAGAAGAAACTGTACTGTATTTTATTCAGGAACGTAATTTGTAACAGTTGAATGTTACAATAATTTTATGAGTATGTGTTTAATTTTATTGATTACGCGGCGTAGTGTCTTTTGAATGATTATAATTGTGATTGAATTTTCTCAGGTAAGAAGAAACTGTACTGTATTTTATTCAGGAACGTAATTTGTAACAGTTGAATGTTACAATAATTTTATGAGTATGTGTTTATTTTATTGATTACGCGGCGTAGTGTCTTTTGAATGATTATAATTGTGATTGAATTTTCTCAGGTAAGAAGAAACTGTACTGTATTTTATTCAGGAACGTAATTTGTAACAGTTGAATGTTACAATAATTTTATGAGTATGGTTTAATTTTATTGATTACGCGGCGTAGTGTCTTTTGAATGATTATAATTGTGATGAATTTTCTCAGGTAAGAAGAAACTGTACTGTATTTTATTCAGGAACGTAATTTGTAACAGTTGAATCTTACAATAATTTTATGAGTATGTGTTTAATTTTATTGATTACGCGGCGTAGTATCTTGTAAATAATTTTAATTATGCTTAGATTTTCTCATATAAGAAGAGAATGTACTGTATCTTACTCGAGAAAGTAATTTGTAACAGTTGAAACTTACTATAATTTCATGATTATGTGTTTAATTTTATTGATTACGTGATGCTTTATCTTGTTAATAATTATTATTACAATTCTGCTTGAATTTTCTCAGGTAAGAAGAGACTGCACTGTATATTACTCAAGAACGTAATTTGTAACAGTTGAAACTTACTATAATTTTATGATTATATGTTTAATTGTACTGATTACGCGACGTTGTATCTTGTTAATAATTACAATTCTGCTTGAATTTTCTCAGGTAAGAATAAACTGTACTATATTTTACACGTATTTCACCCGAGAACGTAATTTTTAACAATTGAAACTTACAATAATTTTATGCTTATGTGTTTAATTTTACTGATTACGTGATGTGGTATCTTTTAAATATTTTAATTCTGCTTGAATTTTCTCAGGCAAGAAGAGACTGTACTGTATTTTACTCGACAACGTAATGTAACAGTTGAATCATGCAATAATTTTAAGGTTTTGTCTAATTTTATTGATTAAAATTAAATAAAAACGCGACGTTGTATCCTGTAAATAATTATAATTCCGCTTGAATTTTCTCTGGTAAGAAGAGACTGTACCGTATTTTACTCGAGAACGTACTGTTACAGTTGAATCTAACAATTATTGTATAATTATGTGTTTCTACAATTATTGTTGCATTAATAAATAAATGTTGAATAAAAATAAATAATGATTTTAATCTAATTGAAGTAATTCCACACTAGAGCGTTTGTTGCGTTTGAGATATGAGAGTTTGTTTATTGAGAGATTGATTATTTATGAACATTGATTATAAAGAGTTTGATATCTGTGTTAAAAGAGTGATACACGTTATAAGGTCCACGTTATAATGAATGACAAAGAAGAGAGATGTGGAAACAGCGTTGTCGAATCTCTGCCTTGCCATTGCCTTCTATAGAGGATAACGGTATATTTGAAGTGATATCAACTCTTAAATCTTGTTGAAAGTGATCAATTATATTCTCTATTCGACAAGGAAATATATTCTTCAACGATTAAAAAACCCGTATTGAACTAAGATAACAACAAATTAACAAAAATAAAAAAGCCCATCAAAAAACAAATAACAAGTTGCTTAAATAACAACTTTCCATGTATGAAAAATTCAAATCAAATCAAATCAAATCAAATCGTTTATTGCACAAAAATATATACAGAAATCAACTGAAAGGAAATTGACAACTTTGTGCTACACGTCGGCAAAAGAAAACTTGTACGCCGACGTGGAGTCTTAATATAACTTATTCACTTATACATTAATATTAATATATAAAATGATCCTACAATATTATAATATAGGCTAACAGTAATTAACATTCAACCAACTAAATATTCCATTCTAAGAAATAACAATAAATTAAAGATATACATAAAGCTGAATTTAAGATTCATACAACATCAATCAATATTAAACCAAATCATTAATTGAATAAAAATAATTTTCTTTCACCCAGGTATGGAAATCTTTTATTTTAGGCTTCTTTAACAACCACCCTCTTGGAACTTTATTATAGAGTTTATTTCTCAAATATGAAATACTTCTACGGGATAGGGTGCTATCAACTCTTTCAATTGTGATTAAGTTTTGAGCGACTTGTCTAGTTACTCTTTGAAAATTTTGAATATTTTTTAATTTGAGCACATGTTTCTTAATAGTCTTTAAAATGAACAATTGTCTTATAGTGAACAGATTGGAATTTTGAAACAATGTGACACTTGGGAAATCTCTCGGATACCTCATTATTGTTTTGATAACTAACTTTTGTAAAACTTGTCTTAGACCCAACTGAGTCCAGTACACTAGGCAGGTTATTAACATAGATCAAAAATAAAACTGGTCCCAATACAGTCCCTTGAGGTAGACCCCATGTCACATCTCTAATCTCACTATTACTACCACCACAGCTAACGATTTGGCTTCTACGCCTTAGATAACTTTCAAAGAAATCTAACTCTATTCCTTGAATACCAATATTAGATAGTTTCTGGATCATTTTATCATGTGGTACTGTGTCAAAAGCCTTGGCCAGGTCCAGAAACATTACCAAGGTTTTTTTATTTGTTTTGAAACCATTGTATATTGTCTCAGTTAAGGACTCCAATGCATCCTCTGTGCTTCTACCCTGTTGGAAACCAAACTGCCTCTTATCAAGGATTTTATTAACATCTAGATATTCAACTTATCTTTTCTTTACCAATTTTTCGAAAATTTTAGAAATAGAACTTAGCAAGCTAATTGGTCTATAATTTTGAGGTATTTCTTTACTTCCCCCCTTGTGTAAAGGAATAACTTTTGCATGCTTGAAATGCAAGGGAAAGTATCCAGATGAAAAACAACAATTGAAAATTTCTGAAAGAGGTTTAGAGATTGTGTCATTTAATAGTTTTAGCACGCTGTTGGATATGTTATCCCATCCAGGTGCCTTATTATCATTTAAACTTTTGATTACTTCCTTGATTTCTGTTTCAGTAACAAAATTGAAATTAAATGCATTTTCAATATCTATTGTTTGTTCAAAATATTGATCTTCATTCTGTCCATGTATATCAATTTCCTGCGCTTGATTTATACCTACATTCACAAAATAGTCATTCAAAGCATTAAGATCTTGATTTACATGTAATTGTGAATTCTTATTTACCCCAATAATTGCTTGATTTATCACAGACCATATCTTCTTAGGGTCACCTTGAGCTTTATTTATTTCTGATTGATAATATAAATCTTTTGCTTTTCTAATTAGATCCACTATTCTATTTCTGTAAGACAGGAATTTCCTTCTCAGCTCTACATTAAATGGTTCATTTTTCAATCTTTTATATAATCTATCTCTTATAGTTATGGACTTTAGAATTCCATTGGACATCCAAGGTTTCAAATGTTTTTTAGTTAAATTAACCTTTTTAATAACTGTTGCTCTACTGATGCACGTTTTTACATTATTTACAAATTCATTTACTAATGTTTCAATACTTCTATTCGCGTCAATCTCCCAATTCATTAAAGCACTCTCCTCTAACAACTTTTCTTTATTAACATTCCTCACTTCAATAAACTTACATGGCTTACTAGATCGAGAACAAACATCTCTTTTAATTGATGCGTGAAGAGCAGTCGCATAATGATCAGTAATTGACATTTCTAATACAGCAGTTTTTAATGAGTCATTATGTTTGGATTTAGAAAAAATATGGTCTAAACAAGTATTTGAAGCAGGACGAGTTTTTCTATTGACAAAGGACTCAAACCCATGCGAACTCATAATAGACAAATAATCATGCGTTTTTTTAGAGTTACATAACAAATCAATATTTACATCACCTATCACTAATGAATAATCAAAATTAAAGCATGAACCATTCATATAATTATCAAGTTGTTCTATAAATAAAGGTATACTTGTACTAGGAGATCTATAACGGATGTTACTAAATATTTATTATTTTTAGTTTGCAGCTCAACAGCTAAGAAAGGATATTCGTTTGGACTATCAATTTTTTTCGAGGAAATACTATTAGCTACATACATGACAATTCCATCTGAACGATTCAAGGAGTTACTTTTTATATATAAATTATAGCCATTAATGTTTAACAGTGATTTTTCTTCTTCAGAAGTCCAGGTTTCAGTAAAAATTAGAACCTCAAATTTTGTTCTCATGCTGTTCAAAATAATGAGAATTTGATCAAAATTTCTTTTCAAACTTCTTATATTTAAACTAAAAATATTCAATTCAATTGAAAATTTTGTTGATAAACTGATCACTCAACCTACTGAAATCTTGAAGCGTTTTAAAAAACAGGCTTACAACCATCCTCGGTAAAATGAGAATCTATATGCAAAATTTCAAGATAATCGGTTGAGTAGTTGAGACGTGATGATGCGTCATTCGTGAATTTCCTATTCCGTCCGTGTATAAGCCAATTATTTCCTTTATTATATTATAAACTAACAGGAAACCTGGGCTCCGCAAGGGACTATTTTAAAACTTGACAAACTGAAAACTTGACCTACTAAAATCTTGACGAGTTTTAAACAACAGGCTTACAACCATCATCGGTAAATTAAGAATTTATTTGCAAAATTTCAAGTTAATCAGCCCAGTAGTTCAGACGTGATGATGCGTCATTCGTGAATTTCCTTTCCGGTACGTGTATAACCTGATTCTTTCCTTTATTATATTATTGACTAGCCGTCAGGCTCGCTTTGCTCGCCATATCCGTCTAGCCAAGGGGCTCCGCCCCCTGGACCCCCGACTGGATCGTCCAAAAATAAGATCAGCGGGCTCGCTTCGCTCGCCTGCATTTTTAATTTGAGCATGCTTCATTCCATCAGAAAGTCCAAGTACTGATAAAACGCAGAAAAGCTGAGAAAAACGCTGATTTTGGGCGTAACTTTGGCGTTATTTCAAATTCCTTCTAACACAACATTATTACACCCTAGCTTAGATTCTGTACTGAATTTGAACAATTTCTGTTCATTTCTTCTCGATAAATCTGAGAAAGCGCAAAAAACGCAGATTTTGGGCGTATCTTTGGCGATATTTCAAATTCCTTCTAACACAACATTATTACACCTTAGCTAAGCTTCTGTACAGAATTTGAACAATTTCTGTTCATTTGTTCTCGATAAATCTGAGAAAAAGCAAAAACGTTGGAAAAACGCTAATTTTGGGCGTATCTTTGACTTAATTGCAAATTCCTTCTAACACAACATTATTACACCCTAGCTGAGCTTCTGTACTAAATTTGAACAATATCTGTTCATTTGTTATCGATATATCTGAGAAAAAGCAAAGATGGAAAAACGCTAATTATTTTGGGCGTATCTTTGGAAATTTTTTTCAAATCCGTTCTTAGTGGGCCTCAAAAGGGCCAACTGAACCTACCAAGTTTGAACGTTTTTGGTCCGGTAGATTTTTAGTTATGCGAGTGAGTGAGTCAGTCAGTCAGTCAGTGAGTGAGTGCCATTTCGCTTTTATATATATAGAGTAATAAAATACTCTATAATCTATCTATCTGCATTTGAGTGAAATCAGAATTTTAAGACAAAGTCGAGTATAGTTCCCAACAATAATTTCTAAATATCGTAATCTCCAGTAAGGCTCTAACATTGCTTCACGCTACTTGAATGTAAAGCAATCAGTCCCGGTGATTATTTTCTTTGTAAGCTCTGATTAGCCTTGTTAAAGCATGCAAATAGATAATGGTTAGCTGACACCTGGTCTATGTCATATCGATTTGGTTCCGCTGGTAGAAGGCACGTACAAGAAAGATATCGATTCTAGCGACGCAAATTTGAACAAATTTCGTTCAAATTTTGTTGAGTTTTGATTGGTTTTTTCTGATAGAATCACATAAAAATGAGAGAAAAATAAGTTGATCTGCGTTGACATATTGTGGTCTTGTTCCATTACTTTGAAAAAACTAATAATTTGAAACTCATAATTCGCTTCAAAACTAATTAATAATTTAAATTTTCCTTCCATATTTGAACAAGCGTTGCGAATTCCCACTGATGACTGGAGGATTTAGATACGTTACTGACTAGAGGATCAAGCCGTACTCAGTTTATATAAGCGAAATGGCACTCACTCACTGACTGACTGACTCACTCACTCACTCACTCACTCACTCACTCGCAGAACTAAAAATCTACCGGTCCAAAAACGTTCAAATTTGGTAGGTATGTTCAGTTGGCCCTTTAGAGGCGCACTAAGAAATCTTTTGGCGATATTTTAAGTCTAAGGGTGGTTTTTAAGGGTTTAAAGTTCGTCTTTTAACATGTATATTCTTCTTATTCCAATATCTTAAAATTATAATTGAAATGTCCATACCATATATGTTAATATAGAACTATAATCTAGAGAGAGTACCTCTTCGAAACAGTTGTTCTGGTAACTAAATTAAAAAATTTTGTCAGGTTGGCATTAAGTTGAGTTGACTTTGTTAGGTTGGCACCAAGTTAAAGATTGAAATGCATTTATCCAGGACCTCCTAAATACAAATTTATCCAGTACCTCCTGAATGCCTATTTAGGAGGTCCTGATTCATCGCGGATCTCATTTTCGGACAATCCAGTCCCGGGTCCAGAATTCCGCTGAGGTCGACATGCAGGCGAGCGAAGCGAGCCCGCTGATCTCATTTTTGGACGATCCAGTTGGGGGTCCAGGGGGCGGAGCCCCCTGGCTAGACGGATATGGCAAGCGAAGCGAGCCTGACGGCTAGTACATAATAAGATTATACAGTTGACTCGAATCCCAGCATTTGCTTGAATATTACTTTGATATTAATCTACTTATTACTTATTACTCTTATTCAATTGACCTATTGAAAGTGCCTGAGGAAACAAATCGTAGTCACACAAAATTTTAGTCCACAAATTAGCTGTCAGCTGGATTAAAATTGGATGCAATAATGTATGCAATTATTAATAATTCAATGCAATTTGAACTAAAGTATTCATCTTCACTTTTCATTGCGTTCAATAGAACAGCTAAAATATCGGTGGCATTTTGACTGAGTTCTTTCAGGGGGCTCACCAATCTATTTTTACTTTCCTTGCCCTATTACCATAGGTAAGGAAAGTATTGCTTTCCGGAAAAAATTAAGGTACCCCAATTTCTAAATTTCTATTCGTTTCAAGTTTCCCTGAGTCCAAAAAAGTGGTTTTTGGTATTGGTCTGTATATATATATATATTATATATATATATTATATATATATATATATATATAT